>NW_027102369.1:0-2500 GCF_035609145.1 Eleutherodactylus coqui
AGTGGCCGCTCTCGCTCCTTGGAGCAGAGCCCCCGAGCGCAAGTGTCCCCGCTCCGCCTGTCCAGGCCGCGGGGCCGACGGGCTGTCTGCCCGGGTAGACCCCGCTCTCCGAGCGGCCGGGCCCCAACGTTCAAGAGGTGTACGAAGCCACCTCGGGGGGCTGCGGTGCCCCCCGCCCCGAGAGTGCCTCCCAGGCCGAGGGGAGCCAGGCGGTCGAGTGTCGTAGGAAAGCGCGTGCGCGGCTGTGTCGGTCACACGAGCCAGAGTTAGTTTGGGCAACGGCTTAGATCCGTATGCAGCTCAACCTTTCCGGCCTGTCCTGGCGGCGGCTAGGCGCGTGCGAACGTCACAACGCCCCTGGTTCCAGCGAGGCGACGGCGCCCCGCACCCAACTCTCCGGGCCGAGCAGAGCCCCCGAGCGCAAGAGTACCCGCTCCGCCTGCCCAGGCCGCGGGGCCGACAGGCTGTCTGCCCGGGTAGACCCAGCTCTCCGAGCGGCCGGGCGCCACGTTCAAGAGGTGTACGAAGCCACCTAAAGGGGGCTGCGGTGGCCCCCTGCCCCGAGAGTGCCTCCCAGGCCGAGGGAGCCCGGCGGTCGAGTGTCGTAGGAAAGCGCGCGCGCGGCTGTGTCACACGGGCCAGAGTTAGTTTGGGCAACGGCTTAGATCCGTATGCAGCTCAACCTTTCCGGCCTGTTCTGGCGGCGGCTAGGCGCGCGCGAACGTCACGACGCCCCTGGTTCCAGCGAGGCGACGGCGCCCCGCACCCCGCTCTCCGGGCCGTGCAGAGCGGCCGCTCTCGCTCCTTGGAGCAGAGCCCCCGAGCGCAAGAGTCCCCGCTCCGCCTGTCCAGGCCGCGGGGCCGACAGGCTGTCTGCCCGGGTAGACCCCGCTCTCCGAGCGGCCGGGCCCCAACGTTCAAGAGGTGTACGAAGCCACCTTAAGGGGGCTGCGGTGGCCCCCTGCCCCGAGAGTGCCTCCCAGGCCGAGGGAGCCCGGCGGTCGAGTGTCGTAGGAAAGCGCGCGCGCGGCTGTGTCACACGGGCCAGAGTTAGTTTGGGCAACGGCTTAGATCCGTATGCAGCTCAACCTTTCCGGCCTGTCCTGGCGGCGGCTAGGCGCGTGCGAACGTCACAACGCCCCTGGTTCCAGCGAGGCGACGGCGCCCCGCACCCAACTCTCCGGGCCGAGCAGAGCCCCCGAGCGCAAGAGTACCCGCTCCGCCTGCCCAGGCCGCGGGGCCGACAGGCTGTCTGCCCGGGTAGACCCCGCTCTCCGAGCGGCCGGGCCCCAACATTCAAGAGGTGTACGAAGCCACCTTGGGGGGCTGCGGAGGCCCCCCCCTGAGAGCGCCTCACAGGCTTTGCTGATAACCCTGTCCTAGCTGCCTGCGCGGGCAGGCGGGACCCCCAGGAGGCCGCGCACAGCCCGCGGCAGCCGCCGCTGAAGTCCACAGCAGTTGGCAGAGAGGAGTCTTGGAGAAAAAAAACGACAAAGTGCAAACGCTCCAGGCGCCGACCAGGGGTGCGTACCCGGCTGGCCGGGCCGGCGGGAGCTGCGGCTGCTGGAGTTGCACCGAGTGTCGATGCATGTCGTGAGAACCGGTATGAGGTTGAACCTGGGCCCTCGGGGCCGAGGCGCGGTTCCAGGGAGACGGAAGGAGCGGGCGTGTTTCCCCTGATAGCGCCGACGACGGTAAAATAAGGCCTCGCAAAACGTCAGGACGAACACCTTTTTTGCATATAAGGGAACGAGCGGTGTGCGGTCTCTGACCAAGTGAGCATTTCTCAAACTCGAAGCACCCGCGGCGGCCTCCCCTCTGCCGCCACCCCGCACCCTCCTGGGGCAGAGCCACCGAGAGCAAGAGTCCCCCCCGCACTCCGCCTGCGCAGGCCGCGGGGCCAGCAGGCTGGCCGGCTTGCCCGCCCGGGCGACCCCCCTCCGAGACGCCGGGCGGAGGCCTTCCCACGCGAGAGAGTGGGTCGACGTGAGAGCCGACGCGGCCAGGGGACCCTCGCCGCGCCCCTGTCCGGGGCAGGACCTCAAGGGCCGAGCACCCCTACCCGAGCCCCGGACGAACTCCGGCGAGCAGGTCCACACGCCGGCGTACGGCTCTCGGCGACGGGGAAGGGGACGCGCGGGCGCCCCTCCCGTCCCCCGAGCCAGAGTCCCGCCCTTGGCCCCCTCCGCGGGGTCACAAGGACGGGCGACCCCCTTCGGTCTACCCTCCCGCCGGGAGGTTGGCTTCGCGCAGACGGTCCGAGGCGGAAGAAGGCGAGCGACCCTGCCGCCGCGACACCTCGCGGAGCCCCCTGCGGGGGGAGCACTCCGGGGGACGCGTGGCTCAGGGATGCAGCCCTTTCCCAGGCACCGTGCGATGGCGTCGGGGGTCGACGCCGAGCGACAACGACCCGAGCTCTCCCGCCTCAGGGCGGCCGAGAGCGCGGCGCGGCCCCCTTTGTTTCGCGTGACGGTTTTTCCCGAGCGCGAAGGACCCCCGC
>NW_027102369.1:12500-47500 GCF_035609145.1 Eleutherodactylus coqui
CCCTTAGCTTTTCCCCATAGGCCAAAAGGGGGGAAGTCAAAAAAGCACCCCCGGCAGATGTATGCAGAGTTGGGCTGGAGGGTGACGGAGAGCGGGCTGTTGGCAGCTGTGTGGTGGCTGCTGGCAGCCGTGTGCTGGCTGCTGGGGTGGGCCTGGGCGGCTGCCGAGGGCCCCCTGAGTGCACCTAGCAGTAGGGGCTGATGACCCAGGCTGAGCCTCCGATGTGCCCGGGCAGGACACCCAGGAGGCGGGGAGCAGCCCCCGCTGAAGTCCACGGCATGTGCCAGAGGCGAGTCTTGGAGAAAAAACGACAAAGTCCAAACGCTCCAGGCGCCGGGCAGGGTGGCGGACCGGGCTGGCCGGGCCGGCGGGAGCTGCGGCTGCTGGGGCTGAGCCGAGTATTAGTGCATGTCCTGAGAACCGGGAAGGGGACAAACCGGTGGCTCCAGGCCGGGTGGGAGTTCCAGGAGGTCGGCCTGGCTCTGGAGGTTTTCCCCTTGGCTTTTCCCCATAGGCCTAAACGGGGGAAGTCAAAAAAGCACCCCCAGCAGATGTATGCGGAGGGGCTGGGGGTTGACGGGGAGCGGGCTGTTGGCAGCTGTGTGGTGGCTGCAGGGGTGGGCCTGGGCGGCTGCGGAGGGCCCCCTGAGTGCAGCTACCAGCGGTGGCTCAAGACATTGCCTGAGCCTCCGATGTGCCCGGGCAGGACACCCAGGAGGCGGGGAGCAGCCCCCGCTGAAGCCCACGGCAGTTGGCAGAGATGAGTCTTTGAAAAAATGACAAAGTCCAAACGCTCCAGGCGCTGGCCAGGGGTGCGGACCGGGCTGGCCGGGCCGGCGGGAGCTGCGGCTGCCGGGGCTGAGCCGAGTGTCGATGCATGTCGTGAGAACCGGGAAGGGGACAAACCGGTGGCTCCAGGCCGGGTTGGAGTTCCAGGAGGTCGGCCTGACTCTGGAGGTTTTCCCCTTAGCATTTCCCCATAGGCCAAAAGGGGGGAAGTCAAAAAAGCACCCCCAGCAGATGTATGCAGGAGGGGCTGGGGGGTGACGGAGAGCGGGCTGTTGGCAGCTGTGTGGTGGCTGCTGGCAGCCGTGTGCTGGCTGCAGGGGTGGGCCTGGGCGGCTGCGGAGGGCCCCCTGAGTGCACCTGCCCGCGGTGGCTGAAGACATTGCCTGACCCTCCGATGTGCCCGGGCAGGACACCCAGGAGGCGGGGAGCTGCCCCCGCTGAGGTCCATGGCAGTTGGCAGAGATGGGTCTTTGAGAAAAAATGACAAAGTCCAAACGCTCCAGGCGCTGGCCAGGGGCGCGGACCGGGCTGGCCGGGCCGGCGGGGGCTGCGGCGGCCGGGGCTTAGCCGAGTGTCAGTGCATGTCCTGAGAACCGGGAAGGGGACAAACCGGTGGCTCCAGGCCGGGTTGGAGTTCCAGGAGGTCGGCCTGACTCTGGAGGTTTTCCCCTTAGCTTTTCCCCATAGGCCAAAAGGGGGGAAGTCAAAAAAGCACCCCCAGCAGATGTATGCAGAGGGGCTGGTGGGTGATGGATAGTGGGCTGTTGGCAGCTGTGTGGTGGCTGCTGACAGCCGTGTGCTGGCTGCAGGGGTGGGCCTGGGCGGCTGCGGAGGGCCCCTTCAGAGTGCACCTACCAGTAGGGGCTCGAGACCCAGGCTGAGCCTCCGATGTGCCCGGGCTGGACACCCAGGAGGCGGGCAGCAGCCCCCGCTGAAGCCCACGGCAGTTGGCAGAGATGAGTCTTTGAAAAAAATGACAAAGTCCAAACGCTCCAGGCGTGCCGGCCAGGGGTGCGGACCCGGGCTGGCCGGGCCGGCGGGAGCTGCGGCTGCCGGGGCTGAGCCGAGTATTAGTGCATGTCCTGAGAACCGGGAAGGGGACAAACCGGTGGCTCCAGGCCGGGTTGGAGTTCCATGAGGTCGGCCTGACTCTGGAGGTTTTCCCCTTAGCATTTCCCCATAGGCCAAAAGGGGGGAAGTCAAAAAAGCACCCCCAGCAGATGTATGCAGAGTTGGGCTGGGGGGTGACGGAGAGCGGGCTGTTGGCAGCTGTGTGGTGGCTGCTGGCAGCCGTGTGCTGGCTGCAGGGGTGGGCCTGGGCGGCTGCGGAGGGCCCCCTGAGTGCACCTGCCCGCGGTGGCTGAAGACATTGCCTGACCCTCCGATGTGCCCGGGCAGGACACCCAGGAGGCGGGGAGCTGCCCCCGCTGAGGTCCATGGCAGTTGGCAGAGATGGGTCTTTGAGAAAAAATGACAAAGTCCAAACGCTCCAGGCGCTGGCCAGGGGCGCGGACCGGGCTGGCCGGGCCGGCGGGGGCTGCGGCGGCCGGGGCTTAGCCGAGTGTCAGTGCATGTCCTGAGAACCGGGAAGGGGACAAACCGGTGGCTCCAGGCCGGGTTGGAGTTCCAGGAGGTCGGCCTGACTCTGGAGGTTTTCCCCTTAGCTTTTCCCCATAGGCCAAAAGGGGGGAAGTCAAAAAAGCACCCCCGGCAGATGTATGCAGAAGGGGCTGGAGGGTGACGGAGAGCGGGCTGTTGGCAGCTGTGTGGTGGCTGCTGGCAGCCGTGTGCTGGCTGCAGGGGTGGGCCTGGGCGGCTGCCGAGGGCCCCCAAAGCGCACCTACCAGCAGTAGCTCAAGACCCAGGCTGACCCTCCGATGTGCCCGGGCAGGACACCCAGGAGGCGGGGAGCAGCCCCCGCTGAAGCCCACGGCAGTTGGCAGAGACGGGTCTTTGAGAAAAAACGACAAAGTCCAAACGCTCCAGGCGCTGGCCAGGGGTGTGCGGACCGGGCTGGCCGGGCCGGCGGGGGCTGCGGCGGCCGGGGCTTAGCCGAGTGTCAGTGCATGTCCTGAGAACCGGGAAGGGGACAAACCGGTGGCTCCAGGCCGGGTTGGAGTTCCATGAGGTCGGCCTGACTCTGGAGGTTTTCCCCCTGGCTTTTCCCCATAGGCCAAAAGGGGGGAAGTCAAAAAAGCACCCCCAGCAGATGTATGCAGAGGGGCTGGTGGGTGATGGATAGTGGGCTGTTGGCAGCTGTGTGGTGGCTGCTGGCAGCCGTGTGCTGGCTGCAGGGGTGGGCCTGGGCGGCTGCGGAGGGCCCCCGTAGTGCACCTACCAGTAGGGGGCTCGAGACCCAGGCTGAGCCTCCGATGTGCCCGGGCAGGACACCCAGGAGGCGGGGAGCAGCCCCCGCTGAAGCCCACGGCAGTTGGCAGAGATGGGTCTTGGAGAAAAAACGACAAAGTCCAAACGCTCCAGGCGTGCCGGCCAGGGGTGCGGACCCGGGTGGCCGGGCCGGCGGGAGCTGCGGCGGCCGGGGCTGAGCCGAGGGTCGATGCAGGTCCTGAGAACCGTGAAGGGGACAGACCGGTGGCTCCAGACCGGGTTGGAGTTCCAGGAGGTCGGCCTGACTCTGGAGGTTTTCCCCCTGGCTTTTCCCCATAGGCCAAAAGGGGGGAAGTCAAAAAAGCACCCCCGCCAGATGTATGCAGAGTTGGGCTGGGGGGTGACGGAGAGCGGG
The DNA here is from genome assembly GCF_035609145.1 of Eleutherodactylus coqui. Classification (NCBI taxonomy): domain Eukaryota; kingdom Metazoa; phylum Chordata; class Amphibia; order Anura; family Eleutherodactylidae; genus Eleutherodactylus; species Eleutherodactylus coqui. The sequence goes on from NW_027102369.1 coordinate 16,033, forward strand.
CTGTTTGGCAGCTGTGTGGTGGCTGCTGGCAGCCGTGTGCTGGCTGCAGGGGTGGGCCCCGGGCGGCTGCGGAGGGCCCCCAAAGCGCACCTACCAGTAGGGGCTGAAGACCCAGGCTGAGCCTCCGATGTGCCCGGGCAGGACACCCAGGGGGCGGGGAGCAGCCCCTGCTGAAGTCCATGGCATGTGCCAGAGGCGACTCTTGGAGAAAAAAACGACAAAGTCCAAACGCTCCAGGCGTGCCGGCCAGGGGTGCGGACCCGGCCGGGCCGGCGAGAGCTGCGGCGGCCGGGGCAGAGCCGCGTGTCGATGCAGGTGGTGAGAACCGGTATGAGGGTAATCCTGGTCGCTCCGGGCCGAGCCAGGGTTCCAGGAGGGCGGAAGGAGCGGGCCCGTTTCCCCTGATAGCGCCGACGACGGTAAAATAAGGCCTCGCAAAACGTCAGCACGAACACCTTGTCGGGGTATAAGGGAACGAGCGGTGTGCGGTCTTTGACAAAGTGACAGTGTTTCTCAAAAAAGCACCCCCGGCAGATGTGTGCAGACGGGGCTGGCTGGTGTGGGAGAGCGGCGGGCTGTTGGCAGCAGTGTGCTGGCTGCAGGGGTGGCCCGGGGCGGCTGCGGAGGGCCCCCAAAGCGCACCTACCAGCAGTAGCTCAAGACCCTGGCTGAGCCTCCGATGTCCCCGGGCAGGACCCCAGCAGGCCGGGCACGGACCGCAGCTTGCCCCCTTTGCCGTCCGATGAAGCTTGCACGGTCAGAAAAAGTTTCAAAGTCCCAACGGGGGAGAGAGTGTTGAGGGCGAGGGGGCGCTGGCTGCTCCAGGGGCCGGGAGGGAGGCCCTGGAGGTCGGCCTGGGGGTGAGTGGAGCGGCCCCCGTGTGTCCCTGAGCGTCCCCCGGTCTTTGGTCGAGAGGGGGTCTCAGCCGCTAATGTGCCCGCCCGGGTACCTAGGGAGGCCGGCCTGGGGCGAGTGGAGCAGCCCCCGTGTGTCCCTGAGCGTCCCCTGGCGTTTGCTGAAGAGGGGGTCTCAGCCGCTAATGTGCCCGCCCGGGTACCTAGGGAGGCCGGCCTGGGGCGAGTGGAGCAGCCCCCGTGTGTCCCTGAGCGTCCCCTGGCGTTTGCTGAAGAGGGGGTCTCAGCCGCCAATAGGGCCGCCCGGGTACCAGTGGGGGCCGGCCTGGGGCGAGTGGAGCAGCCCCCGTGTGTCCCTGAGCGTCCCCCGGTCTTTGGTGGAGAGGGGGTCTCAGCCGCTAATGTGCCCGCCTCAGGGAGGCCGGCCTGGGGCGAGTGGAGCAGCCCCCGTGTGTCCCTGAGCGCCCCCCGGTCTTTGGTGGAGAGGGGGTCTCAGCCGCTAATGTGCCCGCCTCAGGGAGGCCGGCCTGGGGCGAGTGGAGCAGCCCCCGTGTGTCCCCGAGCGTCCCCCGGTCTCTGGTGGAGAGGGGGTCTCAGCCGCTAATGTGCCCGCCTCAGGGAGGCCGGCCTGGGGCGAGTGGAGCAGCCCCCGTGTGTCCCTGAGTGTCCCCTGACGTTTGCTGAAGAGGGGGTCTCAGCCGCCAATATGGCCGCCCGGGTACCAGTGGGGGCCGGCCTGGGGCGAGTGGAGCAGCCCCCGTGTGTCCCTGAGCGCCCCCCGGTCTCTGGTGGAGAGGGGGTCTCGGCCGCTAATGTGCCCGCCTGGGGCGAGTAGAGCAGCCCCCGTGTGTCCCTGAGCGCCCCCCGGTCTTTGGTGGAGAGGGGGTCTCAGCCGCTAATGTGCCCGCCTCAGGGAGGCCGGCCTGGGGCGAGTGGAGCAGCCCCCGTGCGCCCCTGAGCGCCCCCTGGCGTTTGCTGAATAGGGGGTCCCAGCCGCCAATATGGCCGCCCGGGTGCCCGGGGGAGCCGCCTGGGGTGGCCCTGTGCAGCCCCCGTGCGCCCCTGAGTGTTTTTCAGTATCTGGCCGAGACACCCCCTGACCCTCCGACGGTGTCCGTTTGGAGTGCCTGGTGCCTGGGCACCCCCTGAGTGTTTTACAGTATCTGGCCGAGACACCCCCTGACCCTCCGCCGGCGTCCGTTTGGAGAGCCTGGTGCCTGGGCACAGACCGCGGCAGCTCCCGCTGGCCGCATTGACAGAGTGCTGAAAAAATGACAAAGTCCGAAAATGCCTGAGAACCGGGAAGGGGACAAACCGGCGGCTCCAGGCCGAGCCGGAGTTCCAGGAGGTCGGCATGATTCTGCCGGTTTCCCCATAGGAGGTGCCAAGTTGCCAAAATGGGGGAACTCAAAAAAGCACCCCCGCCAGATGTATGTAGGGGGGCTGGATGGTCGATAGGGAGTGGGTGCCTGGCAGCAGGGGCCACCCCGCGCAGGTGCCCCGGGGGGCCCGCGGGGGGCCCCCGAAGACACCCCCCCCAGCACTCGCTGAAAACCCCGTCCGAGCCGCCTGCGCTGCGGGGAGGGTGTCCCGGGAGGCCGGGCACGGCCCGCAGGTCTCTCCCTCTGTCCCCCGGAGAGGTTTGCACGGCGAGCCAAGTTTCAAAGTCCCAACGGGGGCGAGACACGGTGCGGCGAGGGGTGGCGGGCTGCTCCGCGGACCCGGGGGAAGCCCGGGGAGGGCGGCCTGAGGGCGCGGAGGGCCCCCTGAGAGTGCCTACGGGTAGTCGGTGAGAAACCCTGCCTGTACCTCCCACGGGGCCCGGGCAGGGACCCCGGGAGGCCGGGCAGAGCCCGCAGGTCGCCCCCTTCCCGTCCGATGAAGCTCGCACGGTCAGAAAAGTTTCAAAGTCCCAACGGGGAGAGAGGGTTGACGGCGAGGGGGTGCTGGCTGCCCCAGGGGCCGGGGGCAGCCCCTGGAGGTCGGCCTGGGGGTGTGGAGGGGCCCCCTGAGAGCACCCAACAGCAGTTGCTCAAGACCCCGCCTGAGCCTCCGGTGTGCCCGGGCATGAACCCCAGGAGGCGGGGAACAGCCGTGGCAGCCCCTGCTGAAGTCCTTGGCAGTTGGCAGAGGCGAGTGTTGGTGAGGAAAATGACAAAGTCCAAACGCTCCATGCGTGCCGTCCAGGGCGGCGGACCCGGCTGGCCGGGCCGGCGGGAGCTGCGGCGGCCGGGGGAGAGCCGAGGGTCAATGCAGGTCCTGAGAACCGGGAAGGGGACAAACCGGTGGCTCCAGGCCGGGTTGGAGTTCCAGGAGGTCGGCCTGACTCTGGAGGTTTCCCCCCTGGCATTTTCCCATTGGCCAAAATGGGGGAAGCCAAAAAAGCACCTCCAGCAGATGTATGCAGAGGGGCTGGCGGGTGATGGAGAGCGGGCTGTTGGCAGCAGTGTGCTGGCTGCAGAGGTGTGCATGGGCGGCTGCGGAGGGCCCCCTGAGTGCACCTGCCAGCAGTGGCTCAACACCCTGGCTGAGCCTCCGATGTCCCCGGGCAGGACCCCAGGAGGCCGGGCAGAGCCCGCCGCTTGCCCCCTTGCCGTTTGACGAAGCTCGCACGGTCAGAAAAAGTTTCAAAGTCCCAACGGGGGGAGAGTGTTGACGGCGAGGGGGGTGCAGGCTGCTCCAGGGTCCGGGGGCAGCCCCTGGAGGTCGGCCTGGGGGTGTGGAGGGGCCCCCCTGAGAGCACCCAACAGTAGTTGCTCAAGACCCTGCCTGAGCCTCCGATGTGCCCGGGCATGAACCCCAGGAGGCGGGGAACAGCCGTGGCAGCCCCTGCTGAAGTCCTTGGCAGTTGGCAGAGGCGAGTCTTGGAGAAAAAAACGACAAAGTCCAAACGCTCCAGGCGCCGGCCAGGGGGGGCAGACCCGGCTGGCCGGGCCGGCGGGAGCTGCGGATGCAGGGGCTGAGCCGAGTGTCGATGCATGTCGTGAGAACCGGTATGAGGGTAATCCTGGTCGCTCCGGGCCGAGCCACGGTTCCACGAAGGCGGAAGGAGCGGGCCTGTTTCCCCTGATAGCGCCGACGGCGGTAAAATAAGGCCTCGCAAAACGTCAGCGCGAACACCTTGTCGGGGTATAAGGGAACGAGCGGTGTGCGGTCTTTGACAAAGTGACAGTATTTCTCCAAAAAAAGCACCCCCGGCAGATGCGTGCAGACGGGGCTGGCTGGTGACGGAGAGCGGGCTGTTGGCAGCAGTGCGCTGGCTGCAGGGGTGGCCCGGGGCGGCTGCGGAGGGCCCCCAAAGCGCACCTACCAGTGGTGGCTCAAGACCCAGCCTGAGCCTCCGATGTCCCCGGGCAGGACGCCCAGGAGGCCGGGCACAGACCGCCGCTTGCCCCCTTGCCGTTTGACGAAGCTTGCACGGTCGGAAAAAGTTTCAAAGTCCCAACGGGGAGAGAGGGTTGACGGCGAGGGGGTGCTGGCTGCCAGTGGGGCCGGGCTGGAGCCCCTGGAGGTGGGCCTGGGGGTGTGGAGGGGCCCCCTGAGAGCACCCAACAGAAGTTGCTCAAGACCCTGCCTGGGCCTCCGGTGTTGCAGGGAAGGACACCCAGGGGGCGGGGAACAGCCGTGGCAGCCCCCCTTGCAGTTGAACAAAGTTTGAGGAGACAAGTCATGAAAATGACAAAGTCCAAACGCTCCAGGCGTGCCGGCCAGGGGGGCGGACACGGCTGGCTTGGCCGGCGGGGGCTGCGGCTGCCGGGGAAGATCCGAGTGTCAATGCAGGTCCTGAGAACCGGGAAGGGGGCAAACCGGAGGCTCCAGGCCGGGCGGCAGTTCCAGGAGGTCGGCCTGACTCTGGAGGTTTTCCCCCTGGCATATTCCCATTGGCCAAAATGGGGGAAGTCAAAAAAGCACCCCCAGCAGATGTATGCAGAAGGGCTGGCGGGTGATGGGGAGCTGGCTGTTGGCAGCAGTGTGCTGACTGCAGAGGTGTGCATGGGCGGCTGCGGAGGGCCCCCTGTGTGCACCTGCCCGTGGTGGCTGAAAACCCAAGCTGAGCCTCCGATGTGCCCGGGCAGGACCCCAGGAGGCCGGGCACAGAACACCGGTTGCCCCCTTGCCGTTTGACGAAGCTTGCACGGTCGGGAAAAGTTTCAAAGTCCCAACGGGGAGAGAGTGTTGACGGCGAGGGGGTGCTGGCTGCTCCAGGGCCCGGGGGGAGCGCCTGGAGGTGGGCCTGGGGGTGTGGAGGGGCCCCCTGATAGCACCCAACAGAAGTTGCTCAAGACCCTGCCTGAGCCTCTGGTGTTGCAGGGAAGGACACCCAGGAGGCGGGGAACAGCCGTGGCAGCCCCCCTTGCAGTCGGACAAAGTTTGAGGAGACAAGTCATGAAAATGACAAAGTCCAAACGCTCCAGGCGTGTCGGCCAGGGGGGCGGACCCGGCTGGCCGGGCCGACGGGAGCTGCGGCGGCTGGGGAAGAGCCGAGTGTCGATGAAGGTCCTGAGAACCGGGAAGGGGACAAACCAGTAGCTCCAGGCTGGGCCGGAGTTCCAGGAGGTCGGCCTGACTCTGGAGGTTTTCCCCCCGGCCTTTCCCCTTAGGCCAAAATGGGGGAAGTCAAAAAAGCACCCCCGGCAGATGTGTGCAATGGGCTGGGGGGTGATGGAGAGCGGGCTGTTGGCAGCTGTGTGGCGGCTGCAGGGGTGGGCCTGGGCGGCTGCGGAGGGCCCCCAAAGTGCACCTACCAGTAGGGGCCCAAGACCCTGGCTGAGCCTCCGATGTGCCCGGGCAGGACACCCGGGAGGCGGGGAGCAGCCCCCGCTGAGGTCCATGGCATGTGCCAGAGGCGAGTCTTGGAGAAAAAACGACAAAGTCCAAACGCTCCAGGCGCCGGGCAGGGTGGCGGACCCGGGTGGCCGGGCCGGCGGGGGCTGCGGCTGCCGGGGCTGAGCCGAGTGTCAATGCATGTCCTGAGAACCGGGAAGGGGACAAACCGGTGGCTCCAGGCCGGGTTGGAGTTCCAGGGGATCGGCCTGACTCTGGAGGTTTTCCCCCTGGCTTTTCCCCATAGGCCAAAACGGGGGGAGCCAAAAAAGCACCCCCAGCAGATGTATGCAGAGGGGCTGGGGGGTGACAGAGAGCGGGCTGTTGGCAGCTGTCTGGTGGCTGCAGGGGTGGCCCTGGGCGGCTGAAGAGGGCCCCCTGAGTGCACCTACCAGCAATAGCTCAAGACCCAGGCTGAGCCTCCGATGTCCCCGGGCAGGACCCCAGGAGGCCGGGTAGAGCCCGCAGGTCACCCCCTTGCCGTCCAATGAAGCTTGCACGGTCAGAAAAGTTTCAAAGTCCCAACGGGGAGAGAGTGTTGACGGCGAGGGGGTGCTGGCTGCTCCAGGGGCCGGGGGCAGCCCCTGGAGGTCGGCCTGGGGGTGTGGAGGGGCCCCCCTGAGAGCACCCAACAGTAGTTGCTCAAGACCCTGCCTGAGCCTCCGGTGTGCCCGGGCATGAACCCCAGGAGGCGGGGAACAGCCGTGGCAGCCCCTGCTGAAGTCCTTGGCAGTTGGCAGAGGCGAGTCTTGGGGGAAAAAATGACAAAGTCCAAACGCTCCAGGCGCCGGGCAGGGTGGCGGAACCGGCTGGCCGGGCCGGCGGGGGCCGCGGCTGCCGGGGCTGAGCCGAGTGTCGATGCAGGTCCTGAGAACCGGGAAGGGGACAAACCAGTAGCTCCAGGCCGGGTTGGAGTTCCACGAGGTCGGCATGACTCTGGAGGCTTTCCCCCTGGCATTTTCCCATTGGCCAAAATGGGGGAAGTCAAAAAAGCACCCCCAGCAGATGTATGCAGAGGGGCTGGGGGGTGACGGAGAGCGGGCTGTTGGCAGCTGTGTGGTGGCTGCAGGGGTGGCCCTGGGCGGCTGCAGAGGGCCCCCTGAGTGCACCTATCAGCCGTTGCTCAAGACCCCGCCTGAGCCTCCGGTGTTGCAGGTCAGGACACCCATTGGCGGGGAACAGCAGGTGGCAGCCCATGCTATAGTCGTTGGCAGAGATGAGTCTTGGAGAAAAAACGACAAAGTCCAAACGCTCCAGGCGTGCCGGCCAGGGCGGCGGACCCGGCTGGCTGGGCCGGCGGGAGCTGCGGCTGCCGGGGCTGAGCCGAGTGTCAATGCATGTCGTGAGAACCGGTATGAGGGTAATCCTGGTCGCTCCGGGCCGAGCCCCGGTTCCACGAAGGCGGAAGGAGCGGGCCTGTTTCCCCTGATAGCGCCGACGGCGGTAAAATAAGGCCTCGCAAAACGTCAGCACGAACACCTTGTCGGGGTATAAGGGAACGAGCGGTGTGCGGTCTTTGACAAAGTGACAGTGTGTCTCAAAAAAAGCACCCCCGGCAGATGTGCGCGGACGGGGCTGGCTGGTGACGGAGAGCGGGCTGTTGGCAGCGGTGTGTGCTGGCTGCAGGGGTGGCCCGGGGCGGCTGCGGAGGGCCCCCTGAGTGCACCTACCAGTAGTGGCTCAACACCCTGGCTGAGCCTCCGATGTCCCCGGGCAGGACCCCAGGAGGCCGGGCACAGACCGCCGCTTGCCCCCTTTGCCGTTTGACGAAGCTTGCACGGTCGGAAAAAGTTTCAAAGTCCCAACGGGGAGAGAGGGTTGACGGCGAGGGGGTGCTGGCTGCTCCAGGGGCCGGGGGGAGCCCCTGGAGGTGGGACTGGGGGTGTGGAGGGGCCCCCTAGGAGCACCCAACAGTCGTGGGTCAAGACCCTGCCTGAGCCTCCGGTGTTGCAGGGAAGGACACCCAGGAGGCGGGGAACAGCCGGGGCAGCCCCCCTTGCAGTTGAACAAAGTTTGAGGAGACAAGTCATGAAAATGACAAAGTCCAAACGCTCCAGGCGTGCCGGCCAGGGGGGCGGACACGGCTGGCCGGGCCGGCGGTGGCTGCAGCTGCCGGGGCTAAGCCGAGTGTCGATGCAGGTCCTGAGAACCGGGAAGGGGACAAACCGGTGGCTCCAGGCCGGGTTGGAGTTCCAGGAGGTCGGCAGGACTCTGGAGGTTTTCCCCTTGGCATTTTCCCATTGGCCACAATGGGGGAAGTCAAAAAAGCACCCCCAGCAGATGTATGCAGAGGGGCTGGCTGGTGATGGGGAGCGGGCTGTTGGCAGCGGTGTGCTGGCTGCAGAGGTGTGCATGGGCGGCTGCGGAGGGCCCTCTGAGTGCACCTGCCAGCAGTGGCTCAAAACCCTGGCTGAGCCTCCGATGTCCCCAGGGAGGACCCCAGGAGGCCGGGCACAGACCGCAGCCTGCCCCCTTGCCGTTTGATGAAGCTTGCACCGTCAGAAAAGTTTCAAAGTCCCAACGGGGAGTGTTGAGGGCGAGGGGGTGCTGGCTGCTCCAGGGGCCGGGGGCAACCCCTGGAGGCTGGGCACGGACCGCGGCACACCCCCCCTTGCAGTTGAACAAAGTTCGAGGAGACAAGTCATGAAAATGACAAAGTCCAAACGCTCCAGGCGCCGGACAGGGGGGCGTACCCGGCTGGCTGGGCCGGCGGGAGCTGCGGCGGCTGGGGAAGAGCCGAGTGTCAATGCATGTCCTGAGAACCGGGAAGGGGACAAACCGGTGGCTCCAGGCCGGGCTGGAGTTCCAGGAGGTCGGCAGGACTCTGGAGGTTTTCCCCCTGGCTTTTCCCCATAGGCCAAAACGGGGGGAGGGAAAAAAGCACCCCCAGCAGATGTATGCAGAGGGGCTGGCGGGTGATGGAGAGCGGGCTTTTGGCAGCTGTGTGGTGGCTGCAGGGGTGGGCCTGGGCGGCTGCGGAGGGCCCCCAAAGTGCACCTACCAGTAGGGGCCCAAGACCCAGGCTGAGCCTCCGATGTGCCCGGGCAGGACACCCAGGAGGCGGGGAGCAGCCCCCGCTGAAGTCCATAGCATGTGCCAGAGGCGAGCCTTGGAGAAAAAACGACAAAGTCCAAACTGCTCCAGGCGCCGGGCAGGGGGGCGGACCCGGCTGGCCGGGCCGGCGGGGGCCGCGGCTGCCGGGGCTGAGCCGAGTGTCAATGCATGTCCTGAGAACCGGGAAGGGGACAAACCGGTGGCTCCAGGCCGGGTTGGAGTTCCAGGAGGTCGGCCTGACTCTGGAGGTTTTCCCCCTGGCTTTTCCCCATAGGCCAAAAGGGGGGAAGTCAAAAAAGCACCCCCAGCAGATGTATGCAATGGGCTGGGGGGTGATGGAGAGCGGGCTGTTGGCAGCTGTGTGGTGGCTGCTGGCAGCAGTGTGCTGGCTGCAGGGGTGGGCCTGGGCGGCTGCGGAGGGCCCCCTGAGTGCACCTGCCAGCAGTGGCTCAAAACCCTGGCTGAGCCTCCGATGTCCCCCGGCAGGACCCCAGGAGGCTGGGCACAGAACGCCGGTTGTCCCCTTGCCGTTGGATGAAGCTTGCACGGTCAGAAAAGTTTCAAAGTCCCAACGGGGAGAGAGTGTTGACGGCGATGGGGGTGCTGGCTGCTCCGGGGGCGACCCCTGGAGGCTGGGCACGGACTGCGGCAGCCCCCCCTTGCAGTCGAACAAAGTTTGAGGAGACAAGTCATGAAAATGACAAAGTCCAAACGCTCCAGGCGCCGGGCAGGGTGGTGGACCCGGCTGGCCCGGCCGACGGGGGCTGCGGCTGCCGGGGCTGAGCCGAGTGTCGATGCATGTCCTGAGAACCGGGAAGGGGACAAACCGGTGGCTCCAGTCCGGGTTGGAGTTCCAGGAGGTCGGCCTGACTCTGGAGGTTTTCCCCCTGGCTTTTCCCCATAGGCCAAAACGGGGGAAGTCAAAAAAGCACCCCCGGCAGATGTATGCAGAGTTGGGCTGATGGGTGACGGAGAGCGGGCTGTTGGCAGCTGTGTGGTGGCTGCTGGCAGCCGTGTGCTGGCTGCAGGGGTGGGCCTGGGCGGCTGCGGAGGGCCCCCTGAGTGCACCTACCAGTAGGGGCTGATGACCCAGGCTGAGCCTCCGATGTGCCCGGGCAGGACACCCAGGAGGCGGGGAGCACCCCCCGCTGAAGTCCATGGCAGTTGGCAGAGGCGAGTCTTGGGGGAAAAAACGACAAAGTCCAAACGCTCCAGGCGCCGGGCAGGGTGGCGGACCCGGCTGGCCAGGCCGGCGGGGGCTGCGGCTGCCGGGGCTGAGCCGAGTATTAGTGCATGTCCTGAGAACCGGGAAGGGGACAAACCGGTGGCTCCAGGCCGGGTTGGAGTTCCAGGAGGTCGGCCTGACTCTGGAGGTTTTCCCCTTAGCTTTTCCCCATAGGCCAAAAGGGGGGAAGTCAAAAAAGCACCCCCAGCAGATGTATGCAGAGTTGGGCTGGGGGGTGACGGAGAGCGGGCTGTTGGCAGCTGTGTGGTGGCTGCTGGCAGCCGTGTGCTGGCTGCAGGGGTGGTCCTGGGCGGCTGCGGAGGGCCCCCTGAGTGCAGCTACCAGCGGTGGCTCAAGACATTGCCTGAGCCTCCGATGTGCCCGGGCAGGACACCCAGGAGGCGGGGAGCAGCCCCCGCTGAAGCCCACGGCAGTTGGCAGAGATGAGTCTTTGAAAAAAACGACAAAGTCCAAACGCTCCAGGCGCTGGCCAGGGGTGCGGACCGGGCTGGCCGGGCCGGCGGGGGCTGCGGCGGCCGGGGCTGAGCCGAGTGTTGACGCATGTCGTGAGAACCGGGAAGGGGACAAACCGGTGGCTTCAGGCCGGGTTGGAGTTCCATGAGGTCGGCCTGACTCTGGAGGTTTTCCCCTTGGCATTATCCCATAGGCCAAAAGGGGGGAAGTCAAAAAAGCACCCCCAGCAGATGTATGCAGGAGGGGCTGGGGGGTGACGGAGAGCGGGCTGTTGGCAGCTGTGTGGTGGCTGCTGGCAGCCGTGTGCTGGCTGCAGGGGTGGGCCTGGGCGGCTGCCGAGGGCCCCCAAAGCGCACCTACCAGCAGTGGCTCAAGACCCAGGCTGACCCTCCGATGTGCCCGGGCAGGACACCCAGGAGGCGGGGAGCAGCCCCCGCTGAAGCCCACGGCAGTTATCAGAGATGAGTCTTTGAAAAAATGACAAAGTCCAAACGCTCCAGGCGCTGGCCAGGGGTGCGGACCGGGCTGGCCGGGCCGGCGGGAGCTGCGGCTGCCGGGGCTGAGCCGAGTGTCGATGCATGTCGTGAGAACCGGGAAGGGGACAAACCGGTGGCTTCAGGCCGGGTTGGAGTTCCATGAGGTCGGCCTGACTCTGGAGGTTTTCCCCTTGGCATTATCCCATAGGCCAAAAGGGGGGAAGTCAAAAAAGCACCCCCAGCAGATGTATGCATAAGGGGCTGGGGGGTGACGGAGAGCGGGCTGTTGGCAGCTGTGTGGTGGCTGCTGGCAGCCGTGTGCTGGCTGCGGGGGTGGGCCCGGGAGGCTGCGGAGGGCCCCCTGAGTGCACCTGCCAGCGGTGGCTCAAGACATTGCCTGAGCCTCCGATGTGCCCGGGCAGGACACCCAGGAGGCGGGGAGCAGCCCCCGCTGAAGCCCAGGGCAGTTGGCAGAGATGGGTCTTTGAGAAAAAATGACAAAGTCCAAACGCTCCAGGCGCTGGCCAGGGGTGCGGACCGGGCTGGCCGGGCCGGCGGGGGCTGCGGCGGCCGGGGCTGAGCCGAGTGTCTATGCTTGTCCTGAGAACCGGGAAGGGGACAAACCTGTGGCTCCAGGCCGGGTTGGAGTTCCAGGAGGTCGGCCTGACTCTGGAGGTTTCCCCCCTGGCTTTTCCCCATAGGCCAAAAGGGGGGAAGTCAAAAAAGCACCCCCGCCAGATGTATGCAGATGGGCTGGGGGGTGACGGAGAGCGGGCTGTTGGCAGCTGTGTGGTGGCTGCTGGCAGCCGTGTGCTGGCTGCAGGGGTGGGCCTGGGCGGCTGCGGAGGGCCCCCTGAGTGCACCTACCAGCGGTGGCTCAAGACATTGCCTGAGCATACGATGTGCCCGGGCAGGACACCCAGGAGGCGGGGAGCAGCCCCCGCTGAAGCCCACGGCAGTTGGCAGAGACGAGTCTTTGAAAAAAAATGACAAAGTCCAAACGCTCCAGGCGCTGGCCAGGGGTGCGGACCGGGCTGGCCGGGCCGGCGGGAGCTGCAGCTGCTGGGGCTGAGCCGAGTGTCGATGCATGTCGTGAGAACCGGGAAGGGGACAAACCGGTGGCTCGAGGCCGAGCTGGAGTTCCAGGAGGTCGGCCTGACTCTGGAGGTTTTCCCCTTAGCATTTTACCATAGGCCAAAACGGGGGAAGTCAAAAAAGCACCCCCAGCAGATGTATGCAGAAGTGGCTGGGGGGTGATGGAGAGCGGGCTGTTGGCAGCTGTGTGGTGGCTGCTGGCAGCCGTGTGCTGGCTGCAGGGGTGGGCCTGGGCGGCTGCCGAGGGCCCCCAAAGCGCAGCTACCAGCGGTGGCTCAAGACATTGCCTGAGCCTCCGATGTGCCCGGGCAGGACACCCGGGAGGCGGGGAGCAGCCCCCGCTGAAGCCCACGGCAGTTGGCAGAGATGAGTCTTTGAAAAAAACGACAAAGTCCAAACGCTCCAGGCGTGCCGGCCAGGGGTGCGGACCGGGCTGGCCGGGCCGGCGGGGGCTGCGGCGGCCGGGGCTGAGCCGAGTGTCTAGGCATGTCCTGAGAACCGGGAAGGGGACAAACCGGTGGCTCCAGGCCGGGTTGGAGTTCCAGGAGGTCGGCCTGACTCTGGAGGTTTTCCCCTTAGCTTTTCCCCATAGGCCAAAAGGGGGGAAGTCAAAAAAGCACCCCCGGCAGATGTATGCAGAGTTGGGCTGGGGGGTGACGGAGAGCGGGCTGTTGGCAGCTGTGTGGTGGCTGCTGGCAGCCGTGTGCTGGCTGCAGGGGTGGGCCCCGGGCGGCTGCGGACTGCCCCCTGAGTGCACCTACCAGCGGTGGCTCAAGACATTGCCTGAGCATACGATGTGCCCGGGCAGGACACCCAGGAGGCGGGGAGCAGCCCCCGCTGAAGCCCACGGCAGTTGGCAGAGGCGAGTCTTGGAGAAAAAATGACAAAGTCCAAACGCTCCAGGCGCTGGCCAGGGGTGCGGACCGGGCTGGCCGGGCCGGCGGGGGCTGCGGCGGCCGGGGCTGAGCCGAGTGTCTATGCATGTCCTGAGAACCGGGAAGGGGACAAACCGGTGGCTCCAGGCCGGGTTGGAGTTCCAGGAGGTCGGCCTGACTCTGGAGGTTTTTCCCTTAGCTTTTTCCCATAGGCCAAAAGGGGGGAAGTCAAAAAAGCACCCCCAGCAGATGTATGCAGGAGGGGCTGGGGGGTGACGGAGAGCGGGCTGTTGGCAGCTGTGTGGTGGCTGCTGGCAGCCGTGTGCTGGCTGCAGGGGTGGGCCTGGGCGGCTGCTGAGGGCCCCCTGAGTGCAGCTACCAGCGGTGGCTCAAGACATTGCCTGAGCCTCCGATGTGCCCGGGCAGGACACCCAGGAGGCGGGGAGCAGCCCCCGCTGAAGCCCACGGCAGTTGGCAGAGATGGGTCTTTGAGAAAAAATGACAAAGTCCAAACGCTCCAGGCGCTGGCCAGGGGTGCGGACCGGGCTGGCCGGGCCGGCGGGAGCTGCGGCTGCCGGGGCTGAGCCGAGTGTCGATGCATGTCGTGAGAACCGGGAAGGGGACAAACCTGTGGCTCCAGGCCGGGTTGGAGTTCCAGGAGGTCGGCCTGACTCTGGAGGTTTTCCCCTTAGCATTTCCCCATAGGCCAAAAGGGGGGAAGTCAAAAAAGCACCCCCAGCAGATGTATGCATAAGGGGCTGGGGGGTGACGGAGAGCGGGCTGTTGGCAGCTGTGTGGTGGCTGCTGGCAGCCATGTGCTGGCTGCGGGGGTGGGCCTGGGAGGCTGCGGAGGGCCCCCTGAGTGCACCTGCCAGCGGTGGCTCAAGACATTGCCTGAGCCTCCGATGTGCCCGGGCAGGACACCCAGGAGGCGGGGAGCAGCCCCCGCTGAAGCCCACGGCAGTTGGCAGAGATGGGTCTTTGAGAAAAAATGACAAAGTCCAAACGCTCCAGGCGCTGGCCAGGGTTGCGGACCGGGCTGGCGGGGCCGGCGGGGGCTGCGGCTGCCGGGGCTGAGCCGAGTGTCGATGCATGTCGTGAGAACCGGGAAGGGGACAAACCGGTGGCTCCAGGCCGGGTTGGAGTTCCAGGAGGTCGGCCTGACTCTGGAGGTTTTCCCCTTAGCTTTTTCCCCATTGGCCAAAGGGGGGAAGTCAAAAAAGCACCCCCAGCAGATGTATGCAGAAGGGGCTGGGGGGTGACGGAGAGCGGGCTGTTGGCAGCTGTGTGGTGGCTGCTGGCAGCCGTGTGCTGGCTGCAGGGGTGGGCCTGGGCGGCTGCGGAGGGCCCCCTGAGTGCACCTACCAGTAGGGGCTGAAGACCCAGGCTGAGCCTCCGATGTGCCCGGGCAGGACACCCAGGAGACGGGGAGCAGCCCCCGCTGAAGTCCACGGCAGTTGGCAGAGACGCGTCTTGGAGAAGAAACGACAAAGTCCAAACGCTCCGGGCGCCGGCCAGGGGGGCGGACCCGGCTGGCCGGGCCTGCGGGAGCTGCGGCGGCCGGGGCAGAGTCGAGTGTCAGTGCAGGTCGTGAGAACCGGTATGAGGGTAATCCTGGTCGCTCCGGGCCCAGCCAGGGTACCAGGGAGGCGGAAGGAGCGGGCGTGTTTCCCCTGATAGCGCCGACGACGGTAAAATAAGGCCTCGCAAAACGTCACCACGAACACCTTGTCGGGGTATATGGGAACGAGCGGTGTGCGGTCTTTGACAAAGTGACAGTATGTCTCAAAAAAAGCTCCCTCCCGGCAGATGTGCGCGGACGGGCCTGGCTGGTGACGGAGAGCGGGCTGTTGGCAGCGGTGTGCTGGCTGCAGGGGTGGCCCGGGGCGGCTGCGGAGGGCCCCCTGAGTGCACCTGCCAGCGGTGGCTCAAAACCCCCGCTGAGCCTCCGATGTGCCCGGGCAGGACCCCAGGAGGCCGGGCACAGACCGCAGCCTGCCCCCTTGCCGTCCGATGAAGCTTGCACGGTCAGAAAAGTTTCAAAGTCCCAACGGGGAGAGAGTGTTGACGGCGAGGGGGTGCTGGCTGCTCCAGGGGCCGGGAGGGAGGCCCTGGAGGTCGGCCTGGGGGCGCGGAGGGGCCCCCGTGTGTCCCTGAGCGTCCCCCGGTCTTTGGTCGAGAGGGGGTCTCAGCCGCTAATGTGCCCGCCCGGGTACGCAGGGAGTCCGGCCTGGGGCGAGTGGAGCAGCCCCCGTGTGTCCCCGAGCGCCCCCCCCCCGGTCTTTGGTGGAGAGGGGGTCTCAGCCGCTAATGTGCCCGCCTCAGGGAGTCCGGCCTGGGGCGAGTGGAGCAGCCCCCGTGTGTCCCTGAGCGTCCCCTGGCGTTTGCTGAAGAGGGGGTCTCAGCCGCTAATGTGCCCGCCCGGGTACCTAGGGAGGCCGGCCTGGGGTGAGTGGAGCAGCCCCCGTGTGTCCCTGAGTGTCCCCCGGTCTTTGGTCAAGAGGGGGTCTCAGCCGCTAATGTGCCCGCCTGGGTACCTAGAGAGGCCGGCCTGGGGCGAGTGGAGCAGCCCCTGTGTGTCCCCGAGCGCCCCCCGGTCTTTGGTGGAGAGGGGGTCTCAGCCGCTAATGTGCCCGCCTGGGTACCTACAGAGGCCGGCCTGGGGCGAGTGGAGCAGCCCCTGTGTGTCCCCGAGCGCCCCCCGGTCTTTGGTGGAGAGGGGGTCCCAGCCGCTAATGTGCGCGCCTCAGGGAGTCCGGCCTGGGGCGAGTGGAGCAGCCCCCGTGTGTCCCCGAGCGCCCCCCGGTCTTTGGTGGAGAGGGGGTCCCAGCCGCTAATGTGCCCGCCTCAGGGAGTCCGTCCTGGGGCGAGTGGAGCAGCCCCCGTGTGTCCCCGAGTGTCCCCTGGCGTTTGCTGAAGAGGGGGTCTCAGCCGCTAATGTGCCCGCCTCAGGGAGTCCGGCCTGGGGCGAGTGGAGCGGCCCCCGTGTGTCCCTGAGTGCCCCCGGTCTTTGGTGGAGAGGGGGTCTCAGCCGCTAATGTGCCCGCCTCAGGGAGTCCGGCCTGGGGCGAGTGGAGCAGCCCCCGTGTGTCCCCGAGCGCCCCCCGGTCTTTGGTGGAGAGGGGGTCTCAGCCGCTAATGTGCCGGCCTCAGGGAGTCCGGCCTGGGGTGAGTGGAGCAGCCCCCGTGTGTCCCCGAGCGCCCCCCGGTCTCTGGTGGAGAGGGGGTCTCGGCCGCTAATGTGCCCGCCTCAGGGAGTCCGGCCTGGGGCGAGTGGAGCAGCCCCCGTGTGTCCCCGAGCGCCCCCCGGTCTCTGGTCGAGAGGGGGTCTCGGCCGCTAATGTGCCCGCCTCAGGGAGTCCGGCCTGGGGCGAGTGGAGCAGCCCCCGTGTGTCCCCGAGTGCCCCCCGGTCTCTGGTCGAGAGGGGGTCTCAGCCGCTAATGTGCCCGCCTCAGGGAGGCCGGCCTGGGGCGAGTGGAGCAGCCCCCGCGTGTCCCTGAGCGCCCCCGGTCTTTGGTCGAGAGGGGGTCTCAGCCGCTAATGTGCCCGCCTGGGTACCCAGGGAGGCCGGCCTGGGGCGAGTGGAGCAGCCCCCGTGTGTCCCTGAGCGTCCCCCGGTCATTGGTGGAGAGGGGTTCTCAGCCGCTGATGTGCCCGCCTCAGGGAGTCCGGCCTGGGGCGAGTGGAGCAGCCCCCGTGTGTCCCCGAGCGCCCCCCGGTCTCTGCTCGAGAGGGGGTCTCAGCCGCTAACGTGCCCGCCTCAGGGAGGCCGGCCTGGGGCGAGTGGAGCAGCCCCCGGGTGTCCCTGAGCGCCCCCTGGCGTTTGCTGAATAGGGGGTCCCAGCCGCCAATATGGCCGCCCGGGGTGGCCCTGTGCAGCCCCCGTGCGCCCCTGAGTGTTTTTCAGTATCTGGCTGAGACACCCCCTGACCCTCCGACGGTGTCCGTTTGGAGTGCCTGGTGCCTGGGCACCCCCTGAGTGTTTTTCAGTATCTGGCCGAGACACCCCCTGACCCTCCGCCGGTGTCCGTTTGGAGAGCCTGGTGCCTGGGCACAGACCGCGGCAGCTCCCGCTGGCCGCATTGACAGAGTGCTGAAAAAATGACAAAGTCCGAAAATGCCTGAGAACCGGGAAGGGGACAAACCGGCGGCTCCAGGCCGAGCCGGAGTTCCAGGAGGTCGGCATGATTTTGCCGGTTTCCCCATAGGATGTGCCAAGTTGCCAAAATGGGGGAACTCAAAAAAGCACCCCCGCCAGATGTATGTAGGGGGGCTGGATGGTCGATAGGGAGTGGGTGTCTGGCAGCAGGGGCCACCCCGCGCAGGTGCCCCGGGGGGCCCGCGGGGGGCCCCCGAAGACACCCCCCCCAGCACTCGCTCAAAACCCCGTCCGAGCCGCCCGCGCTGCCCGGAGGGAGTCCCGGGAGGCCGGGCACGGCCCGCGGGTCTCTCCCTCTGCCCCCCGGTGAGGTTTGCACGGGGGGGAAAAGTTTCAAAGTCCCAACGGGGGCGAGAGACGGTGCGGCGAGGGGTGTCGGGCTGCTCCGCGGACCCGGGGGAAGCCCGGGGAGGGCGGCCTGAGGGCGCGGAGGGCCCCCTGAGAGTGCCTACGGGTAGTGGGTGAGAAACCCTGCCTGTCCGCCCCACGGGGCCGGGCAGGACACCAGGAGGCCGGGCAGAGCCCGCAGCTTACCCCCTTGCCGTCCGATGACGCTTGCACGGTCGGAAAAGTTTCAAAGTCCCAACGGGGGGAGAGTGTTGACGGCGAAGGGGTGCTGGCTGCCCCTGGGGCCGGGCTGGAGCCCCTGGAGGTCGGCCTGGGGGTGTGGAGGGGCCCCGTGAGAGCACCCAACAGTAGTCGCTCAAGACAATGCCTGAGCCTCCGGTGTGCCCGGGCATGAACCCCAGGAGGCGGGGAACAGCCGTGGCAGCCCCTGCTGAAGTCCTTGGCAGTTGGCAGAGGCGAGTCTTGGGGGAAAAAATGACAAAGTCCAAACGCTCCAGGCGTGCCGGCCAGGGGGGCAGACACGGCTGGCCTGGCCGGTGGGAGCTGCGGCTGCCGGGGCTGAGCCGAGTGTCAATGCATGTCATGAGAACCGGTATGAGGGTAATCCTGGTCGCTCCGGGCCGAGCCACGGTTCCGGGAAGGCGGAAGGAGCGGGCCTGCTTCCCCTGATAGCGCCGACGGCGGTAAAATAAGGCCTCGCAAAACGTCACCGCGAACACCTTGTCGGGGTATAAGGGAACGAGCGGTGTGCGGTCTTTGACAAAGTGACAGTATGTCTCAAAAAAAGCACCCCCGGCAGATGTGTGCAGACGGGGCTGGCTGGCTGGTTGGTGATGGAGAGCGGGCTGTTGGCAGCAGTGTGCTGGCTGCAGGGGTGGCCCGGGGCGGCTGCGGAGGGCCCCCCAAAGCGCACCTACCAGTAGTTGCTCAAGACCCAGGCGGAGCCTCCGATGTCCCCGGGCAGGACCCCAGGAGGCCGGGCACAGACCGCAGCCTGCCCCCTTGCCGTTTGATGAAGCTTGCACGGTCAGAAAAGTTTCAAAGTCCCAACGGGGAGAGAGTGTTGACGGCGAGGGGGTGCTGGCTGCTCCAGGGGCCGGGGGCAACCCCTGGAGGCTGGGCACGGACCCCGGCAGCCCCTCTTGCAGTCGAACAAAGTTTGAGGAGACAAGTCATGAGAATGACAAAGTCCAAACGCTCCAGGCGCCGGCCAGGGGTGCGGACCTGGCTGGCCGGGCCGGCGGGAGCTGCGGCTGCCAGGGAAGATCTGGGTGTCAATGCATGTCCTGAGAACCGGGAAGGGGACAAACCGGTGGCTCCGGGCCGAGCTGGAGTTCCAGGAGGTCGGCCTGACTCTGGAGGTGTCCCCCCTGGCTTTTCCCCATAGGCCAAAATGGGGGAAGTCAAAAAAGCACCCCCGCCAGATGTATGCAGGGGGGCTGGGGGGCGATGGAGAGCGGGCTGTTGGCAGCTGTGTGGTGGCTGCTGGCAGCCATGTGCTGGCTGCAGGGGTGGGCCTGGGCGGCTGCGGAGGGCCCCCTGAGTGCACCTGCCAGCAGTGGCTCAAAACCCTGGCTGAGCCTCCGATGTGCCCGGGCAGGACCCCAGGAGGCCGGGCACAGACCGCAGCCTGCCCCCTTGCCGTTTGATGAAGCTTGCACGGTCAGAAAAGTTTCAAAGTCCCAACGGGGAGAGAGTGTTGACGGCGAGGGGGTGCTGGCTGCTCCAGGGGCCGGGGGCAACCCCTGGAGGCTGGGCACGGACCGCGGCCGCCCCCCTTGCAGGCGGACAAAGTTTGAGGAGACAAGTCATGAAAATGATAAAGTCCAAACGCTCCAGGCGCCGGCCAGGGGGGCAGACCCGGCTGGCCGGGCTGGCGGGGGCTGCGGCTGCCGGGGCTGAGCCGAGTGTCAATGCATGTCCTGAGAACCGGGAAGGGGACAGATCAGTAGCTCCAGGCCGAGCTGGAGTTCCAGGAGTTCGGCATGACTCTGGTGGTTTTCCCCCTGGCTTTTCCCCATAGGCCAAAACGGGGGGAGGCAAAAAAGCACCCCCAGCAGATGTATGCAGAGGGGCTGGCGGGTGATGGGGAGCGGGCTGTTGGCAGCAGTGTGCAGGCTGCAGAGGTGTGCATGGGCGGCTGCGGAGGGCCCCCAGAGTGCACCTGCCAGCGGTGGCTCAAGACCCTGGCTGAGCCTCCGATGTCCCCCGGCAGGACCCCAGGAGGCCGGGCACAGACCGCAGCCTGCCCCCTTGCCGTTTGATGAAGCTTGCACGGTCAGAAAAAGTTTCAAAGTCCCGACGGGGAGAGAGTGTTGACGGCGAGGGGGTGCTGGCTGCTCCAGGGGCCGGGGGCAACCCCTGGAGGCTGGGCACGGACCGCGGCCGCCCCCCTTGCAGTCGGACAATGTCTGAGGAGACAAGTCATGAAAATGACAAAGTCCAAACGCTCCAGGCGTGCCGTCCAGGGGTGCGGACCCGGCTGGCCGGGCCGGCGGGGGCTGCGGCGGCTGGGGCTGAGCCGAGTGTCAATGCAGGTCCTGAGAACCGGGAAGGGGACAGACCAGTAGCTCCAGGCCGAGCTGGAGTTCCAGGAGGTCGGCCTGACTCTGGAGGTTTTCCCCCTGGCTTTTCCCCATAGGCCGAAATGGGGGAAGTCAAAAAAGCACCCCCAGCAGATGTATGCAGAGGGGCTGGGGGGCGATGGAGAGCGGGCTGTTGGCAGCAGTGTGCTGGCTGCAGGGGTGGCCCAGGGCGGCTGCGGAGGGCCCCCTGAGTGCACCTACCAGTGGTGGCTCAAGACATTGCCTGTGCCTCCGATGTGCCCGGGCAGGACACCCAGGAGGCGGGGAGCAGCCCCCGCTGAAGCCCATGGCATGTGCCAGAGGCGAGTCTTGGAGAAAAAAACGACAAAGTCCAAACGCTCTGGGCGCCGGGCAGGGTGGTGGACCCGGCTGGCCCGGCCGACGGGGGCTGTGGCTGCCGGGGCTTAGCCGAGTGTCGACGCATGTCCTGAGAACCGGGAAGGGGACAAACCAGTGGCTCCAGGCCGGGTTGGAGTTCCAGGAGGTCGGCCTGACTCTGGAGGTTTCCCCCCCCGGCCTTTCCCCATAGGCCAAAATGGGGGAAGTCAAAAAAGCACCCCCAGCAGATGTATGCAATGGGCTGGGGGGTTATGGAGAGCGGGCTGTTGGCAGCCGTGTGGTGGCTGCAGGGGTGGGCCTGGGCGGCTGCGGAGGGCCCCCAAAGTGCACCTACCAGTAGGGGCCCAAGACCCTGGCTGAGCCTCCGATGTGCCCGGGCAGGACCCCAGGAGGCCGGGCACAGACCGCAGCCTGCCCCCTTGCCGTCTGATGACGCTTGCACGGTCAGAAAAGTTTCAAAGTCCCCACGGGGAGAGAGTGTTGACGGCGAGGGGGTGCTGGCTGCTCCGGGGGCAACCCCTGGAGGCTGGGCACGGACCGCGGCAGCCCCCCCCCCCTTGCAGTCGAACAAAGTTTGAGGAGACAAGTCATGAAAATGACAAAGTCCAAACGCTCCAGGCGCCGGCCAGGGGGGCGGACCTGGCTGGCTGGGACCGGCGGGAGCTACGGCGGCTGGGGAAGAGCCGAGTGTCAATGCAGGTCACGAGAACCGGTATGAGGGTAAACCTGGCCGCTCCGGGCCGAGGCACGGTTCCAGGAGGGCGGAAGGAGCGGGCCTGCTTCCCCTGATAGCGCCGACGGCGGTAAAATAAGGCCTCGCAAAACGTCACCACGAACACCTTGTCGGGGTATAAGGGAACGAGCGGTGTGCGGTCTTTGACAAAGTGACAGTATGTCTCAAAAAAAGCACCCCCCCGGCAGATGTGTACAGAGGGGCTGGCTGGTGATGGAGAGCGGGCTGTTGGCAGCAGTGTGCTGGCTGCAGGGGTGGCCCGGGGCGGCTGCGGAGGGCCCCCAAAGCGCACCTACCAGTGGTGGCGGAAAACCCAGGCTGAGCCTCCGATGTGCCCGGGCAGGACCCCAGGAGGCCGGGCACAGACCGCAGCCTGCCCCCTTGCCGTTTGACGAAGCTTGCACGGTCAGAAAAGTTTCAAAGTCCCAACGGGGAGAGAGTGTTGACGGCGAGGGGGTGCTGGCTGCTCCAGTGGCCGGGGGCAACCCCTGGAGGCTGGGCACGGACTGCGGCAGCCCCCCTTGCAGTCGGACAAAGTTTGAGGAGACAAGTCATGAAAATGACAAAGTCCAAACGCTCCAGGCGCCGGCCAGGGTGGCGGACCCGGCTGGCCGGGCTGGCGAGGGCTGCGGCTGCCGGTGCTGAGCCGGGTGTCAATGCATGTCCTGAGAACCGGGAAGGGGACAAACCGGTGGCTCCGGGCCGAGCTGGGGTTCCAGGAGGTCGGCCTGACTCTGGTGGTTTTCCCCCTGGCTTTTCCCCATAGGCCAAAATGGGGGAAGTCAAAAAAGCACCCCCGGCAGATGTATGCAGAGGGGCTGGCGGGTGATGGGGAGCGGGCTGTTGGCAGCAGTGTGCATGGGCGGCAGCGTAGGGCCCCCTGAGTGCATCTGCCAGTAGTGACTCAACACCCAGCCAGAGCCTCCGATGTGCCCGGGCAGGACCCCAGGAGGCTGGGCACAGAACGCCGGTTGCCCCCTTGCCGTTTGATGAAGCTTGCACGGTCAGAAAAGTTTCAAAGTCCCCACGGGGGGAGAGTGTTGACGGCGAGGGGGTGCTGGCTGCTCCAGGGGCCGGGAGGGATGTCCTGGAGGTGGGCCTGGGGGTGTGGAGGGGCCCCCTAGGAGCACCCAACAGTAGTTGGTCAAGACCCTGCCCGAGCCTCTGGTGTTGCAGGGCAGGACACCCTGGAGGCTGGGCACGGACCGCCGGTCGCCCCCCCATTGTAGTCCAACAAAGTTTGAAGAGACGAATCACGAAAATCACAAGTCCAAAAATCCCTGAGAACCGGGAAGGGGACAGACCGGTGGCTCCAGGCCGGGCTGGAGTTCCAGGAGGTCGGCAGGACTCTGGAGATTGTCCCCCTGGCTTTTCCCCATAGGCCAAAAGGGGGGAAGTCAAAAAAGCACCCCCAGCAGATGTATGCAGAGGGGCTGGCTGGTGATGGGGAGCGGGCTGTTGGCAGCAGTGTGCTGGCTGCAGGGGTGGCCCGGGGCGGCTGCGGAGGGCCCCCGAGGTGCACCTACCAGCAGTAGCTGAAGACCCTGCCTGAGCCTCCGGTGTTGCAGGGCAGGACACCCAGGAGGCGGGGAACAGCCCGCGGCAGCCCCCGCTGAAGTCCATGGCATTTGCCAGAGGCGAGTCTTGGAGGAAAAACGACAAAGTCCAGATGCTCCAGGCGTGCCGGCCAGGGGAACGGACCCGGCTGGCCGGGCCGGCGGGTGCTGCGGCTGCCGGGGCTGAGCCGAGTGTCGGTGCATGTCGTGAGAACCGGGAAGGGGACAAACCGGTGGCTCCAGGCCGAGCTGGAGTTCCAGGAGGTCGGCCTGACTCTGGACGTTTTCCCCCTGGCTTTTCCCCATAGGCCAAAATGGGGGGAGGCAAAAAAGCACCCCCGGCAGATGTATGCAGAAGGGGCTGGGGGGTGATGGAG
Organism: Eleutherodactylus coqui; assembly: GCF_035609145.1. Lineage (NCBI taxonomy): Eukaryota > Metazoa > Chordata > Amphibia > Anura > Eleutherodactylidae > Eleutherodactylus > Eleutherodactylus coqui. The sequence goes on from NW_027102369.1 coordinate 39,008, forward strand.
AGCGGGCTGTTGGCAGCAGTGTGCCTGTGCCTCCGGTGTTGCAGGGCAGGACACCCAGGAGGCGGGGAACAGCCCGCGGCAGCCCCCGCTGAAGTCCATGGCATTTGCCAGAGGAGAGTGTTGGATGAAAAAACGACAAAGTCCAAACGCTCCGGGCGCCGGCCAGGGGGACGGACCCGGCTGGTCGGGCCGGCGGGAGCTGCGGCTGCCGGGGCTGAGCCGAGTGTCGATGCATGTCGTGAGAACCGGTATGAGGGTAATCCTGGGCCCTCGGGGCCGAGGCACGGTTCCAGGAAGGCGGAAGGAGCGGGCCCGCTTCCCCTGATAGCGCCGACGGCGGTAAAATAAGGCCTCGCAAAACGTCAGGACGAACACCTTTTTTGCATATAAGGGAACGAGCGGTGTGCGGTCTTTGACAAAGTGACTATTTCTCAATGTGCGGAGTGGGGACCGCTCAAAGTCAAAGCGCCGCGGCCGCCCCTCTGCCACCTCCCTGGGAGCAGACTCATCGAGCGCGAGGGTCCCCACTCCGCCTGCCCAGGCCGCGGGGCCGACAGGCTGGCTGGCTGCCCGGGCAGACCCCGCTCTCCGAGCGGCCGGGCCCAACGTTCAAGAGGTGTACGAAGCCACCTTGGGGGGCTGCGGTGGCCCCCCTGAGAGGGCTGATAACCCCGTCCTAGCTGCCTGCGCGGGCAGGCGGGACCCCCAAGAGGCCGGGCACAGCCCGAGGCAGCCACTGCTGAAGCCCAGGGCAGTTGGCAGAGATGAGTCTTTGAGAAAAAATGACAAAGTGCAAACGCTCCAGGCGCCGGCCAGGGGGGCGGACCCGGCTGGCCGGGCCGGCGGGAGCTGCGGCTGCCGGGGAAGAGCCGAGTGTCGATGCATGTCGTGAGAACCGGTATGAGGGTAATCCTGGTCGCTCCGGGCCGAGGCACGGTTCCAGTAGGGCGGAAGGAGCGTGCCCGTTTTCCCTGATAGCGCCGACGGCGGTAAATTAAGGCCTCGCAAAACGTCAGGACGAACACCTTTTTTGCATATAAGGGAACGAGCGGTGTGCGGTCTTTGACAAAGTGACTATTTCTCAATGTGCTGAGAAGGGAGTGGGGACCGCTCAAAGTCAAAGCACCGCGGCCGCCCCTCTGCCGCCTCCCTGGGAGCAGAGACATCGAGCGCGAGTGTCCCCACTCCGCCAGCGCGGGCCGTGGGGCCGACAGGCTGGCTGGCTGCCCGGGCAGACCCCGCTCTCCGAGCGGCCGGGCCCCAACGTTCGAGAGGTGTACGAAGCCACCTTGGGGGGCTGCGGAGGCCCCCCCCTGAGAGCGCCTCCAAGCCCTTGCTGAGAGCCCTGTCCTAGCTGCCTGCGCGGGCAGGCGGGACCCCCCAGTAGGCCGGGCACAGCCCGCGGCAGCCACTGCTGAAGCCCACGGCAGTTGGCAGAGATGGGTCTTTGAGAAAAATGACAAAGTCCAAACGCTCCAAGCGCCGGCCAGGGTGGCGTACCCGGCTGGCCGGGCCGGCGGGAGCCGCGGCTGCCGGGGCTGAGCCGAGTGTCGATGCATGTCCTGAGAACCGGGAAGGGGGCAAACCAGTAGCTCCAGGCCGGGCCGGAGTTCCAGGAGGTCGGCCTGACTCTGGAGGTTTTCCCCCTGGCTTTTCCTCATAAGCCAAAATGGGGGAAGTCAAAAAAGCACCCCCAGCAGATGTATGCAGAGGGGCTGGCGGGTGACGGGGAGCGGGCTGTTGGCAGCAGTGTGCTGGCTGCGGAGGTGTGCATGGGCGTCTGCGGAGGGCCCCCTGAGTGCACCTGCCAGTGGTGGCTCAACACCCTGGCTGAGCCTCCGATGTGCCCGGGCAGGACCCCAGGAGGCCGGGCACAGAACGCCGGCTGCCCCCCTTGCCGTTTGACGAAGCTTGCGCGGTCAGAAAAGTTTCAAAGTCCCAACGGGGAGAGAGCGTTGACGGCGAGGGGGCGCTGGCTGCTCCAGGGGCCGGGAGGGAGGCCCTGGAGGTGGGCCTGGGGGTGTGGAGGGGCCCCCTGAGAGCACCAACCAGCAGTTGCTCAAGACCCTGCCTGAGCCTCCGGTGTGGCAGGGCAGGACACCCATTGGCGGGGAACAGCAGGTGGCAGCCCCTACTGAAGTCCTTGGCAGCTGGCAGAGATGAGTCTTTGAGAAAAAACGACAAAGTCCAAATGCTCCAGGCGCCGGCCAGGGTGGCGGACCCGGCTGGCCGGGCCGACGGGAGCTGCGGCGGCTGGGGAAGAGCCGAGTATCGATGCATGTCCTGAGAACCGGGAAGGGGGCAAACCAGTAGCTCAAGGCCGAGCTGGAGTTCCAGGAGGTCGGCCTGACTCTGGAGGTTTTCCCCCTGGCTTTTCCCCATAGGCCAAAATGGGGGAAGTCAAAAAAGCACCCCCGGCAGATGTATGCAGAGGGGCTGGATGGTGACGGGGAGCGGGCTGTTGGCAGCAGTGTGCTGGCTGCAGTGGGCCCCCGAGGTGCACCTACCAGCAGTTGCTCAAGACCACACCTGAGCCTCCGGTGTTGCAGGTCAGGACACCCATTGGCGGGGAACAGCAGGTGGCAGCCCCTGCTGAAGTCGTTGGCAGAGATGAGTCTTTGAGAAAAAAACGACAAAGTCCAAACGCTCCAGGCGCCGGTCCGGGGGGCGGACCCGGCTGGCCGGGCCGAGGGGAGCTGCGGCGGCTGGGGAAGAGCCGAGTGTCGATGCATGTCCTGAGAACCTGGAAGGGGGCAAACCAGTAGCTCCAGGCCGAGCTGGGGTTCCAGGAGGTCGGCATGACTCTGGAGTTTCCCCCCTTGGCTTTTCCCCATAGGCCAAAACGGGGGAAGTCAAAAAAGCACCCCCAGCAGATGTATGCAGATGGGCTGGCTGGTGATGGAGAGCGGGCTGTTGGCAGCCGTGTGCTGGCTGCAGAGGGCCCCCGAGGTGCTGCACCTACCAGTAGTTGCTCAAGACCCCGACTGACCCTCCGGTGTTGCAGGGCAGGACACCCAGGAGGCGGGGAACAGCCGTGGCAGCCCCTGCTGAATCCCACGGCAGTTGGCAGAGATGAGTCTTTGAGGAAAAATGACAAAGTGCAAACGCTCCAGGCGCCGGCCAGGGGGGCGTACCCGGCTGGCCGGGCCGGCGGGAGCTGCGGCTGCCGGGGCTGAGCCGAGTATCCATGCATGTCGTGAGAACCGGTATGAGGGTAAACCTGGTCGCTCGGGGCCGAGCCACGGTTCCGGGAAGGCGGAAGGAGCGGGCCTGTTTGCCCTGATAGCGCCGACGGCGGTAAATTAAGGCCTCGCAAAACGTCAGGACGAACACCTTTTTTGCATATAAGGGAACGAGCGGTGTGCGGTCTTTGACAAAGTGACTATTTCTCAATGTGCTGAGAAGGGAGTGGGGACCGCTCAAAGTCAAAGCACCGCGTCCGCCCCTCTGCCACCTCCCTGGGAGCAGAGTCATCGAGCGCGAGTGTCCCCACTCCGCCTGTCCAGGCCGCGGGGCCCACAGGCGGCTTGCCTGGGAAGACCCCGCTCTCCGAGCGGCCGGGCGCCACGTTCAAGAGGTGTACGGAGCCACCTGTGGGGGGGTCTGCGGAGGCCCCCCTGAGAGCGCTGATAACCCTGTCCTAGCTGCCTGCGCGGGCAGGCGGGACCCCCAAGAGGCCGGGCACAGCCCGCGGCAGCCCCCGCCGAAGTCCACGGCAGTTGGCAGAGACGAGTCTCGGAGAGAAAACGACAAAGTCCAGACGCTCCAGGCGCCGGCCAGGGGTGCGGACCCGGCTGGCCGGGCCGGCGGGAGCTGCGGCTGCCGGGGCCGAGCCGAGTGTCGACGCATGTCGTGAGAACCGGTATGAGGGTAATCCTGGGCCCTCGGGGCCGAGCTACGGTTCCATGAAGGCGGAAGGAGCGGGCCTGTTTCCCCTGATAGCGCCGACGACGGTAAAATAAGGGCTCGCAAAACGTCAGGACGAACACCTTTTTTGCATATAAGGGAACGAGCGGTGTGCGGTCTTTGACAAAGTGACTATTTCTCAGAGTGCTGGAGTGGGGACCGCTCAAAGTCAAAGCACCGCGGCCGCCCCTCTGCCACCTCCCTGGGAGCAGAGTCATAGAGCGCAAGTGTCCCCACTCCGCCTGTGCAGGCCGCGGGGCCAACAGGCTGGCTGGCTGGCTGCCCGGGCGACCCCCCTCCGAGATGCCGGGCTGAGGCGTAGGCAGCCGCCTCCATCACCACCACCCAAGGCGAGAGAGTGGGTCAACGGGAGAGCCGTCGCGGCCGGGGGACCCTCGCCGCGCCCATGTCCGGGGAAGGACCACAAGGGCCCTGCTCCCCGGCGCCCCGGCGAGCGGGTTCACCCTCGGCGCGTACGGCTCTCGAGGATGGGGAAGGGACGCGCGTGGGCGTCCCTCCCGTCCCCCGCGGAAGAAGGCGAGCGACTCTGCGCGTCGGGACACCCCGCGGAGCCCCCTGCGGGGGGAGTACTCCGGGGGAGAAGCGTGGCGCAGGGGGTGCAGCCCTTTCCCAGGCCACCGTGCGACGGCGTCGGTGGGGCCGACGCCGAGAGAGAGAACGATCCGGGCTCTCCCGCCTCAGGGCGGCCGAGAGCGGGGCACGGGCCCCACGTTTGGTGACGGTTTTCCCGAAAGCGAAGGACCCCCGCCTGTCCCCTCGGGCTCCGGCCGATGCGGGCGGTCCAGGGCGGGGATAGGGGACGGCGGCCTGCGGACGACGCGCTTTATCCCCAGAAGGAGCGAGGCATGAGGGGGTGTTCCACCCCCGCCGGCCGGTCTCGCTCCTTCTCCGGGCTACGCCTCGGCGGAGTAAAGACCCCCGGGTCAACGCTCCCGCGTCCGGGTGCCGCCGCGCGTCCCCTTCCCGCGGGGGGTGGATCCCTTCCACCCCTGGCCGTTCGAGGCCCGTGCGCCTCGGGCGGCCTCCCTTCCGAGAGAGGGAGAGAGAGACGGAGGACGGTGGTCCGCGACGGCGCGAGACGTCCAAGTTGTGTTCCCCACGGCGGCTACCCGGTCGATCACGCCCGGTGGCCTAGGCTTTTCCCCACTCTGCCTGTCCTGGCCGCGGGGCCGACAGGCTGTCTGCCCGGGTAGACCCCGTTCTCACTGAGCGGCCGGGCCCCAACGTTCAAGAGGTGTACGAAGCCACCTCGGGGTGGAGCCCTTCCACCCCTGGCCGTCCGAGGCCCGTGCGCCTCGGGCGGCCCCCCTTCCCGAGAGAGGGAGAGAGACGGAGGACGGTGGTCCGCGACGGCGCGAGGCGTCCAACTTGTGTTCCCCCACGGCGGCTATCCGGTCGATCCCGCCCGGTAGCCTAGGCTTTTCCCCACTCTGCCTGTCCAGGCCGCGGGGCCGACAGGCTGTCTGCCCGGGTAGACCCCGTTCTCACTGAGCGGCCGGGCCCCAACGTTCAAGAGGTGTACGAAGCCACCTCGGGGTGGAGCCCTTCCACCCCTGGCCGTCCGAGGCCCGTGCGCCTCGGGCGGCCCCCCTTCCCGAGAGAGGGAGAGAGACGGAGGACGGTGGTCCGCGACGGCGCGAGGCGTCCAACTTGTGTTCCCCCACGGCGGCTATCCGGTCGATCCCGCCCGGTAGCCTAGGCTTTTCCCCACTCTGCCTGTCCAGGCCGCGGGGCCGACAGGCTGTCTGCCCGGGTAGACCCTGTTCTCACTGAGCGGCCGGGCCCCAACGTTCAAGAGGTGTACGAAGCCACCTCGGGGTGGAGCCCTTCCACCCCTGGCCGTCCGAGGCCCGTGCGCCTCGGGCGGCCCCCCCTTCCCGAGAGACGGAGGACGGTGGTCCGCGACGGCGCGAGGCGTCCAACTTGTGTTCCCCCACGGCGGCTTCCCGGTCGATCCCGCCCGCCGGTAGCCTAGGCTTTTCCCCGCTCCGCCTGTCCAGGCCGCGGGGCCGACAGGCTGTCTGCCCGGGTAGACCCCGCTCTCCGAGCGGCCGGGCGCCACGTTCAAGAGGTGTACGAAGCCACCTTTGGGGGGGCTGCGGTGCCCCCCGCCCCGAGAGTGCCTCCCAGGCCGAGGGAGCCCGGCGGTCGAGTGTCGTAGGAAAGCGCGTGCCACGGCTGTGTCGGTCACAGGGGCCAGAGGTAGTTTGGGCAACGGCTTAGATCCGTATGAAGCTCATCCTTTCCGGCCTGTTCTGGCGGCGGCTAGGCGCGCGCGCGCGAATGGCACGACGCCCCTGGTTCCAGCGAGGCGACGGCGCCCCGCACCCCACTCTCTGGGCCGAGCAGAGCCCCCGAGCGCAAGGTTCCCCGCTCCGCCTGTCCAGGCCGCGGGGCCAGCAGGCTGTCTGCCCGGGTAGACCCCGCTCTCCGAGCGGCCGGGCCCCAACGTTCAAGAGGTGTACGAAGCCACCTTGAGGTGGAGCCCTTCCACCCCTGGCCGTCCGAGGCCCGCCGGTAGCCTTGGCTTGTCCCCACTCCGCCTGTCCAGGCCGCGGGGCCGACAGGCTGTCTGCCCGGGTAGACCCCGCTCTCCGAGCGGCCGGGCCCCAACGTTCAAGAGGTGTACGAAGCCACCTTTGGGGGGGCTGCGGTGCCCCCCGCCCCGAGAGTGCCTCCCAGGCCGAGGGGAGCCAGGCGGTCGAGTGTCGTAGGAAAGCGCGTGCGCGGCTGTGTCGGTCACACGAGCCAGAGTTAGTTTGGGCAACGGCTTAGATCCGTATGCAGCTCAACCTTTCCGGCCTGTCCTGGCGGCGGCTAGGCGCGTGCGAACGTCACAACGCCCCTGGTTCCAGCGAGGCGACGGCGCCCCGCACCCAACTCTCCGGGCCGAGCAGAGCCCCCGAGCGCAAGAGCACCCGCTCCGCCTGCCCAGGCCGCGGGGCCGACAGGCTGTCTGCCCGGGTAGACCCCGCTCTCCGAGCGGCCGGGCGCCACGTTCAAGAGGTGTACGAAGCCACCTAAAGGGGGCTGCGGTGGCCCCCTGCCCCGAGAGTGCCTCCCAGGCCGAGGGAGCCCGGCGGTCGAGTGTCGTAGGAAAGCGCGCGCGCGGCTGTGTCACACGGGCCAGAGTTAGTTTGGGCAACGGCTTAGATCCGTATGCAGCTCAACCTTTCCGGCCTGTTCTGGCGGCGGCTAGGCGCGCGCGCACGTCACGACGCCCCTGGTTCCAGCGAGGCGACGGCGCCCCGCCACCCCACTCTCCGGGCCGAGCAGAGCGTCCGCTCTCGCTCCTTGGAGCAGAGCCCCCCGAGCGCAAGAGTCCCCGCTCCCGCCTGTCCAGGCCGCGGGGGCCGACAGGCTGTCTGCCCGGGTAGACACCGCTCTCCGAGCGGCCGGGCCGCAACGTTCAAGAGGTGTACGAAGCCACCTTGGGGGGGCTGCGGAGCCCCCCCTCCCCATGAGAGCGCCTCACAGGCTTTGCTGATAACCCCGTCCTAGCTGCCTGCGCGGGCAGGCGGGACCCCCAGGAGGCCGCGCATAGCCCGCGGCAGCCACCGCTGAAGTCCACAGCAGTTGGCAGATAGGAGTCTTGGAGAAAAAAACGACAAAGTGCAAACGCTCCAGGCGCCGACCAGGGGTGCGTACCTGGCTGGCCGGGCCGGCGGGAGCTGCGGCTGCTGGAGTTGCACCGAGTGTCGATGCATGTCGTGAGAACCGGTATGAGGTTGAACCTGGGCCCTCGGGGCCGAGGCGCGGTTCCAGGGAGACGGAAGGAGCGGGCGTGTTTCCCCTGATAGCGCCGACGACGGTAAAATAAGGCCTCGCAAAACGTCAGGACGAACACCTTTTTTGCATATAAGGGAACGAGCGGTGTGCGGTCTCTGACCAAGTGAGTATTTCTCAAACTCGAAGCACCCGCGGCGGCCTCCCCTCTGCCGCCACCCCGCACCCTCCTGGGGCAGAGCCACCGAGAGCAAGAGTCCCCCCCGCACTCCGCCTGCGCAGGCCGCGGGGCCAGCAGGCTGGCCGGCTTGCCCGCCCGGGCGACCCCCCTCCGAGATGCCGGGCCGAGGCCTTCCGCGCCGCCATCCCACGCGAGAGAGTGGGTCGACGTGAGAGCCGACGCGGCCAGGGGACCCTCGCCGCGCCCCTGTCCGGGGCAGGACCTCAAGGGCCGAGCACCCCTACCGAGCCCCGGACGAACTCCGGCGAGCAGGTCCACACGCCGGCGTACGGCTCTCGGCGACGGGGAAGGGGACGCGCGGGCGCCCCTCCCGTCCCCCGAGCCAGAGTCCCGCCCTTGGCCCCCTCCGCGGGGTCACAAGGACGGGCGACCCCCTTCGGTCTACCCTCCCGCCGGGAGGTTGGCTTCGCGCAGACGGTCCGAGGCGGAAGAAGGCGAGCGACCCTGCCGCCGCGACACCTCGCGGAGCCCCCTGCGGGGGGAGCACTCCGGGGGACGCGTGGCTCAGGGATGCAGCCCTTTCCCAGGCACCGTGCGATGGCGTCGGGGGTCGACGCCGAGCGACAACGACCCGAGCTCTCCCGCCTCAGGGCGGCCGA
>NW_027102369.1:57500-65894 GCF_035609145.1 Eleutherodactylus coqui
GCTCCAGGCGCCGGGCAGGGTGGCGGACCCGGCTGGCCAGGCCGGCGGGGGCTGCGGCTGCCGGGGCTGAGCCGAGTATTAGTGCATGTCCTGAGAACCGGGAAGGGGACAAACCGGTGGCTCCAGGCCGGGTTGGAGTTCCAGGAGGTCGGCCTGACTCTGGAGGTTTTCCCCTTAGCTTTTCCCCATAGGCCAAAAGGGGGGAAGTCAAAAAAGCACCCCCAGCAGATGTATGCAGAGTTGGGCTGGGGGGTGACGGAGAGCGGGCTGTTGGCAGCTGTGTGGTGGCTGCTGGCAGCCGTGTGCTGGCTGCAGGGGTGGTCCTGGGCGGCTGCGGAGGGCCCCCTGAGTGCAGCTACCAGCGGTGGCTCAAGACATTGCCTGAGCCTCCGATGTGCCCGGGCAGGACACCCAGGAGGCGGGGAGCAGCCCCCGCTGAAGCCCACGGCAGTTGGCAGAGATGAGTCTTTGAAAAAAACGACAAAGTCCAAACGCTCCAGGCGCTGGCCAGGGGTGCGGACCGGGCTGGCCGGGCCGGCGGGGGCTGCGGCGGCCGGGGCTGAGCCGAGTGTTGACGCATGTCGTGAGAACCGGGAAGGGGACAAACCGGTGGCTTCAGGCCGGGTTGGAGTTCCATGAGGTCGGCCTGACTCTGGAGGTTTTCCCCTTGGCATTATCCCATAGGCCAAAAGGGGGGAAGTCAAAAAAGCACCCCCAGCAGATGTATGCAGGAGGGGCTGGGGGGTGACGGAGAGCGGGCTGTTGGCAGCTGTGTGGTGGCTGCTGGCAGCCGTGTGCTGGCTGCAGGGGTGGGCCTGGGCGGCTGCCGAGGGCCCCCAAAGCGCACCTACCAGCAGTGGCTCAAGACCCAGGCTGACCCTCCGATGTGCCCGGGCAGGACACCCAGGAGGCGGGGAGCAGCCCCCGCTGAAGCCCACGGCAGTTATCAGAGATGAGTCTTTGAAAAAATGACAAAGTCCAAACGCTCCAGGCGCTGGCCAGGGGTGCGGACCGGGCTGGCCGGGCCGGCGGGAGCTGCGGCTGCCGGGGCTGAGCCGAGTGTCGATGCATGTCGTGAGAACCGGGAAGGGGACAAACCGGTGGCTTCAGGCCGGGTTGGAGTTCCATGAGGTCGGCCTGACTCTGGAGGTTTTCCCCTTGGCATTATCCCATAGGCCAAAAGGGGGGAAGTCAAAAAAGCACCCCCAGCAGATGTATGCATAAGGGGCTGGGGGGTGACGGAGAGCGGGCTGTTGGCAGCTGTGTGGTGGCTGCTGGCAGCCGTGTGCTGGCTGCGGGGGTGGGCCCGGGAGGCTGCGGAGGGCCCCCTGAGTGCACCTGCCAGCGGTGGCTCAAGACATTGCCTGAGCCTCCGATGTGCCCGGGCAGGACACCCAGGAGGCGGGGAGCAGCCCCCGCTGAAGCCCAGGGCAGTTGGCAGAGATGGGTCTTTGAGAAAAAATGACAAAGTCCAAACGCTCCAGGCGCTGGCCAGGGGTGCGGACCGGGCTGGCCGGGCCGGCGGGGGCTGCGGCGGCCGGGGCTGAGCCGAGTGTCTATGCTTGTCCTGAGAACCGGGAAGGGGACAAACCTGTGGCTCCAGGCCGGGTTGGAGTTCCAGGAGGTCGGCCTGACTCTGGAGGTTTCCCCCCTGGCTTTTCCCCATAGGCCAAAAGGGGGGAAGTCAAAAAAGCACCCCCGCCAGATGTATGCAGATGGGCTGGGGGGTGACGGAGAGCGGGCTGTTGGCAGCTGTGTGGTGGCTGCTGGCAGCCGTGTGCTGGCTGCAGGGGTGGGCCTGGGCGGCTGCGGAGGGCCCCCTGAGTGCACCTACCAGCGGTGGCTCAAGACATTGCCTGAGCATACGATGTGCCCGGGCAGGACACCCAGGAGGCGGGGAGCAGCCCCCGCTGAAGCCCACGGCAGTTGGCAGAGACGAGTCTTTGAAAAAAAATGACAAAGTCCAAACGCTCCAGGCGCTGGCCAGGGGTGCGGACCGGGCTGGCCGGGCCGGCGGGAGCTGCAGCTGCTGGGGCTGAGCCGAGTGTCGATGCATGTCGTGAGAACCGGGAAGGGGACAAACCGGTGGCTCGAGGCCGAGCTGGAGTTCCAGGAGGTCGGCCTGACTCTGGAGGTTTTCCCCTTAGCATTTTACCATAGGCCAAAACGGGGGAAGTCAAAAAAGCACCCCCAGCAGATGTATGCAGAAGTGGCTGGGGGGTGATGGAGAGCGGGCTGTTGGCAGCTGTGTGGTGGCTGCTGGCAGCCGTGTGCTGGCTGCAGGGGTGGGCCTGGGCGGCTGCCGAGGGCCCCCAAAGCGCAGCTACCAGCGGTGGCTCAAGACATTGCCTGAGCCTCCGATGTGCCCGGGCAGGACACCCGGGAGGCGGGGAGCAGCCCCCGCTGAAGCCCACGGCAGTTGGCAGAGATGAGTCTTTGAAAAAAACGACAAAGTCCAAACGCTCCAGGCGTGCCGGCCAGGGGTGCGGACCGGGCTGGCCGGGCCGGCGGGGGCTGCGGCGGCCGGGGCTGAGCCGAGTGTCTAGGCATGTCCTGAGAACCGGGAAGGGGACAAACCGGTGGCTCCAGGCCGGGTTGGAGTTCCAGGAGGTCGGCCTGACTCTGGAGGTTTTCCCCTTAGCTTTTCCCCATAGGCCAAAAGGGGGGAAGTCAAAAAAGCACCCCCGGCAGATGTATGCAGAGTTGGGCTGGGGGGTGACGGAGAGCGGGCTGTTGGCAGCTGTGTGGTGGCTGCTGGCAGCCGTGTGCTGGCTGCAGGGGTGGGCCCCGGGCGGCTGCGGACTGCCCCCTGAGTGCACCTACCAGCGGTGGCTCAAGACATTGCCTGAGCATACGATGTGCCCGGGCAGGACACCCAGGAGGCGGGGAGCAGCCCCCGCTGAAGCCCACGGCAGTTGGCAGAGGCGAGTCTTGGAGAAAAAATGACAAAGTCCAAACGCTCCAGGCGCTGGCCAGGGGTGCGGACCGGGCTGGCCGGGCCGGCGGGGGCTGCGGCGGCCGGGGCTGAGCCGAGTGTCTATGCATGTCCTGAGAACCGGGAAGGGGACAAACCGGTGGCTCCAGGCCGGGTTGGAGTTCCAGGAGGTCGGCCTGACTCTGGAGGTTTTTCCCTTAGCTTTTTCCCATAGGCCAAAAGGGGGGAAGTCAAAAAAGCACCCCCAGCAGATGTATGCAGGAGGGGCTGGGGGGTGACGGAGAGCGGGCTGTTGGCAGCTGTGTGGTGGCTGCTGGCAGCCGTGTGCTGGCTGCAGGGGTGGGCCTGGGCGGCTGCTGAGGGCCCCCTGAGTGCAGCTACCAGCGGTGGCTCAAGACATTGCCTGAGCCTCCGATGTGCCCGGGCAGGACACCCAGGAGGCGGGGAGCAGCCCCCGCTGAAGCCCACGGCAGTTGGCAGAGATGGGTCTTTGAGAAAAAATGACAAAGTCCAAACGCTCCAGGCGCTGGCCAGGGGTGCGGACCGGGCTGGCCGGGCCGGCGGGAGCTGCGGCTGCCGGGGCTGAGCCGAGTGTCGATGCATGTCGTGAGAACCGGGAAGGGGACAAACCTGTGGCTCCAGGCCGGGTTGGAGTTCCAGGAGGTCGGCCTGACTCTGGAGGTTTTCCCCTTAGCATTTCCCCATAGGCCAAAAGGGGGGAAGTCAAAAAAGCACCCCCAGCAGATGTATGCATAAGGGGCTGGGGGGTGACGGAGAGCGGGCTGTTGGCAGCTGTGTGGTGGCTGCTGGCAGCCATGTGCTGGCTGCGGGGGTGGGCCTGGGAGGCTGCGGAGGGCCCCCTGAGTGCACCTGCCAGCGGTGGCTCAAGACATTGCCTGAGCCTCCGATGTGCCCGGGCAGGACACCCAGGAGGCGGGGAGCAGCCCCCGCTGAAGCCCACGGCAGTTGGCAGAGATGGGTCTTTGAGAAAAAATGACAAAGTCCAAACGCTCCAGGCGCTGGCCAGGGTTGCGGACCGGGCTGGCGGGGCCGGCGGGGGCTGCGGCTGCCGGGGCTGAGCCGAGTGTCGATGCATGTCGTGAGAACCGGGAAGGGGACAAACCGGTGGCTCCAGGCCGGGTTGGAGTTCCAGGAGGTCGGCCTGACTCTGGAGGTTTTCCCCTTAGCTTTTTCCCCATTGGCCAAAGGGGGGAAGTCAAAAAAGCACCCCCAGCAGATGTATGCAGAAGGGGCTGGGGGGTGACGGAGAGCGGGCTGTTGGCAGCTGTGTGGTGGCTGCTGGCAGCCGTGTGCTGGCTGCAGGGGTGGGCCTGGGCGGCTGCGGAGGGCCCCCTGAGTGCACCTACCAGTAGGGGCTGAAGACCCAGGCTGAGCCTCCGATGTGCCCGGGCAGGACACCCAGGAGACGGGGAGCAGCCCCCGCTGAAGTCCACGGCAGTTGGCAGAGACGCGTCTTGGAGAAGAAACGACAAAGTCCAAACGCTCCGGGCGCCGGCCAGGGGGGCGGACCCGGCTGGCCGGGCCTGCGGGAGCTGCGGCGGCCGGGGCAGAGTCGAGTGTCAGTGCAGGTCGTGAGAACCGGTATGAGGGTAATCCTGGTCGCTCCGGGCCCAGCCAGGGTACCAGGGAGGCGGAAGGAGCGGGCGTGTTTCCCCTGATAGCGCCGACGACGGTAAAATAAGGCCTCGCAAAACGTCACCACGAACACCTTGTCGGGGTATATGGGAACGAGCGGTGTGCGGTCTTTGACAAAGTGACAGTATGTCTCAAAAAAAGCTCCCTCCCGGCAGATGTGCGCGGACGGGCCTGGCTGGTGACGGAGAGCGGGCTGTTGGCAGCGGTGTGCTGGCTGCAGGGGTGGCCCGGGGCGGCTGCGGAGGGCCCCCTGAGTGCACCTGCCAGCGGTGGCTCAAAACCCCCGCTGAGCCTCCGATGTGCCCGGGCAGGACCCCAGGAGGCCGGGCACAGACCGCAGCCTGCCCCCTTGCCGTCCGATGAAGCTTGCACGGTCAGAAAAGTTTCAAAGTCCCAACGGGGAGAGAGTGTTGACGGCGAGGGGGTGCTGGCTGCTCCAGGGGCCGGGAGGGAGGCCCTGGAGGTCGGCCTGGGGGCGCGGAGGGGCCCCCGTGTGTCCCTGAGCGTCCCCCGGTCTTTGGTCGAGAGGGGGTCTCAGCCGCTAATGTGCCCGCCCGGGTACGCAGGGAGTCCGGCCTGGGGCGAGTGGAGCAGCCCCCGTGTGTCCCCGAGCGCCCCCCCCCCGGTCTTTGGTGGAGAGGGGGTCTCAGCCGCTAATGTGCCCGCCTCAGGGAGTCCGGCCTGGGGCGAGTGGAGCAGCCCCCGTGTGTCCCTGAGCGTCCCCTGGCGTTTGCTGAAGAGGGGGTCTCAGCCGCTAATGTGCCCGCCCGGGTACCTAGGGAGGCCGGCCTGGGGTGAGTGGAGCAGCCCCCGTGTGTCCCTGAGTGTCCCCCGGTCTTTGGTCAAGAGGGGGTCTCAGCCGCTAATGTGCCCGCCTGGGTACCTAGAGAGGCCGGCCTGGGGCGAGTGGAGCAGCCCCTGTGTGTCCCCGAGCGCCCCCCGGTCTTTGGTGGAGAGGGGGTCTCAGCCGCTAATGTGCCCGCCTGGGTACCTACAGAGGCCGGCCTGGGGCGAGTGGAGCAGCCCCTGTGTGTCCCCGAGCGCCCCCCGGTCTTTGGTGGAGAGGGGGTCCCAGCCGCTAATGTGCGCGCCTCAGGGAGTCCGGCCTGGGGCGAGTGGAGCAGCCCCCGTGTGTCCCCGAGCGCCCCCCGGTCTTTGGTGGAGAGGGGGTCCCAGCCGCTAATGTGCCCGCCTCAGGGAGTCCGTCCTGGGGCGAGTGGAGCAGCCCCCGTGTGTCCCCGAGTGTCCCCTGGCGTTTGCTGAAGAGGGGGTCTCAGCCGCTAATGTGCCCGCCTCAGGGAGTCCGGCCTGGGGCGAGTGGAGCGGCCCCCGTGTGTCCCTGAGTGCCCCCGGTCTTTGGTGGAGAGGGGGTCTCAGCCGCTAATGTGCCCGCCTCAGGGAGTCCGGCCTGGGGCGAGTGGAGCAGCCCCCGTGTGTCCCCGAGCGCCCCCCGGTCTTTGGTGGAGAGGGGGTCTCAGCCGCTAATGTGCCGGCCTCAGGGAGTCCGGCCTGGGGTGAGTGGAGCAGCCCCCGTGTGTCCCCGAGCGCCCCCCGGTCTCTGGTGGAGAGGGGGTCTCGGCCGCTAATGTGCCCGCCTCAGGGAGTCCGGCCTGGGGCGAGTGGAGCAGCCCCCGTGTGTCCCCGAGCGCCCCCCGGTCTCTGGTCGAGAGGGGGTCTCGGCCGCTAATGTGCCCGCCTCAGGGAGTCCGGCCTGGGGCGAGTGGAGCAGCCCCCGTGTGTCCCCGAGTGCCCCCCGGTCTCTGGTCGAGAGGGGGTCTCAGCCGCTAATGTGCCCGCCTCAGGGAGGCCGGCCTGGGGCGAGTGGAGCAGCCCCCGCGTGTCCCTGAGCGCCCCCGGTCTTTGGTCGAGAGGGGGTCTCAGCCGCTAATGTGCCCGCCTGGGTACCCAGGGAGGCCGGCCTGGGGCGAGTGGAGCAGCCCCCGTGTGTCCCTGAGCGTCCCCCGGTCATTGGTGGAGAGGGGTTCTCAGCCGCTGATGTGCCCGCCTCAGGGAGTCCGGCCTGGGGCGAGTGGAGCAGCCCCCGTGTGTCCCCGAGCGCCCCCCGGTCTCTGCTCGAGAGGGGGTCTCAGCCGCTAACGTGCCCGCCTCAGGGAGGCCGGCCTGGGGCGAGTGGAGCAGCCCCCGGGTGTCCCTGAGCGCCCCCTGGCGTTTGCTGAATAGGGGGTCCCAGCCGCCAATATGGCCGCCCGGGGTGGCCCTGTGCAGCCCCCGTGCGCCCCTGAGTGTTTTTCAGTATCTGGCTGAGACACCCCCTGACCCTCCGACGGTGTCCGTTTGGAGTGCCTGGTGCCTGGGCACCCCCTGAGTGTTTTTCAGTATCTGGCCGAGACACCCCCTGACCCTCCGCCGGTGTCCGTTTGGAGAGCCTGGTGCCTGGGCACAGACCGCGGCAGCTCCCGCTGGCCGCATTGACAGAGTGCTGAAAAAATGACAAAGTCCGAAAATGCCTGAGAACCGGGAAGGGGACAAACCGGCGGCTCCAGGCCGAGCCGGAGTTCCAGGAGGTCGGCATGATTTTGCCGGTTTCCCCATAGGATGTGCCAAGTTGCCAAAATGGGGGAACTCAAAAAAGCACCCCCGCCAGATGTATGTAGGGGGGCTGGATGGTCGATAGGGAGTGGGTGTCTGGCAGCAGGGGCCACCCCGCGCAGGTGCCCCGGGGGGCCCGCGGGGGGCCCCCGAAGACACCCCCCCCAGCACTCGCTCAAAACCCCGTCCGAGCCGCCCGCGCTGCCCGGAGGGAGTCCCGGGAGGCCGGGCACGGCCCGCGGGTCTCTCCCTCTGCCCCCCGGTGAGGTTTGCACGGGGGGGAAAAGTTTCAAAGTCCCAACGGGGGCGAGAGACGGTGCGGCGAGGGGTGTCGGGCTGCTCCGCGGACCCGGGGGAAGCCCGGGGAGGGCGGCCTGAGGGCGCGGAGGGCCCCCTGAGAGTGCCTACGGGTAGTGGGTGAGAAACCCTGCCTGTCCGCCCCACGGGGCCGGGCAGGACACCAGGAGGCCGGGCAGAGCCCGCAGCTTACCCCCTTGCCGTCCGATGACGCTTGCACGGTCGGAAAAGTTTCAAAGTCCCAACGGGGGGAGAGTGTTGACGGCGAAGGGGTGCTGGCTGCCCCTGGGGCCGGGCTGGAGCCCCTGGAGGTCGGCCTGGGGGTGTGGAGGGGCCCCGTGAGAGCACCCAACAGTAGTCGCTCAAGACAATGCCTGAGCCTCCGGTGTGCCCGGGCATGAACCCCAGGAGGCGGGGAACAGCCGTGGCAGCCCCTGCTGAAGTCCTTGGCAGTTGGCAGAGGCGAGTCTTGGGGGAAAAAATGACAAAGTCCAAACGCTCCAGGCGTGCCGGCCAGGGGGGCAGACACGGCTGGCCTGGCCGGTGGGAGCTGCGGCTGCCGGGGCTGAGCCGAGTGTCAATGCATGTCATGAGAACCGGTATGAGGGTAATCCTGGTCGCTCCGGGCCGAGCCACGGTTCCGGGAAGGCGGAAGGAGCGGGCCTGCTTCCCCTGATAGCGCCGACGGCGGTAAAATAAGGCCTCGCAAAACGTCACCGCGAACACCTTGTCGGGGTATAAGGGAACGAGCGGTGTGCGGTCTTTGACAAAGTGACAGTATGTCTCAAAAAAAGCACCCCCGGCAGATGTGTGCAGACGGGGCTGGCTGGCTGGTTGGTGATGGAGAGCGGGCTGTTGGCAGCAGTGTGCTGGCTGCAGGGGTGGCCCGGGGCGGCTGCGGAGGGCCCCCCAAAGCGCACCTACCAGTAGTTGCTCAAGACCCAGGCGGAGCCTCC
>NW_027102370.1:0-35523 GCF_035609145.1 Eleutherodactylus coqui
CTGGGGTTTTCCCCAGCGCGCAACATTGTATCCACTGAGCATCTGCGTGCGGTAGAAACTGTTGGAAGCAAAACCACAGACCAGCTCATATGCCAACTCCACTCCATATCGCTTAGGACTGTGCTACTACCCAAGATGGAAACATTGGTCAGGCACAACGTGATCGTGCTCTTGAGTTAGAATGCATCCTGAGGACTGGCTTGTGTTCCAGGTATCGTTTATACTAGGGCATTGCAACCAACCTGCGTGACCCACAATCAAAGCCAGTTGATAAGTGTCAAGCCCCTGATTCATGCTTGAAAGCAGACAGCAGCTGACGGCAATGATCAGTGAATGCACAGTGCCGGGCCTCTCTGCCATTTCGTGCGCCAGCGTTCAGACATAAGGCCTTGCCCATAAGCCTTCCTCAACCTACAAAAACTGAACCTACCTGCCTGCCTATGTACCTACCTTATTCTTATCCATGGAAGAACTGAGCCGACCTTTTCATAAATGGTGGCAGCAGCGACCAATCAGATTTTGTAGGCCGCCGTTTCCCCCTTAGGGTGACTACTCACTACAGTTTTTTTTCACTGCGAAATTCGCAGCGTTTTTTTTTTTCCTGCAGGGGTCTATGGGACTTGTAATGTTAAAATCGCGATTTTGCGGTAAATTGCGATTTTGCGTGATTTCGATTTTAACATTACAAGTCCCATAGACCCCTGCAGAAAAAAAACTGCTACGAATTTCGCAGTGAAAAAAAAACCTGTAGTGGGTAGTCACCCTTATGGGCTGAATAAAACAGCCATTCTGTGGAACATACAATTTGTCCGGCTGCTGTGGCGTCTTGGGAAGATAGGCCAGTACATTTCTGCCCACTTCCATCTCCAATGGAGACTGGCTATAAATGGCTGCCGGGCTGTAGTAGTTATGGTTCCAAGCTGTACGTGTCATAATAGAGCCTTAATGACATCACCAGTCTGCTTCAACTGTCAGACATCCAGGGTTATTGCATACAGTCTTTCTATCAATCTATCTATCTATCTATCTATCTATCTATCTATCTATCTATCTATCTATCTATCTATCTATCTATCTATCTGTCTGTTTCTGTGTATAGATAAATATCTATATAAATATATATCGATATATATTTTTATGGATTTCTACCCAAATATATGGATGTATACATATATAGATATATAGTCATGTAAGGCTGAAGAAAAGACGTGCCGAGCGTTTAATTTCTTCAGCCTATGATGCGTTTTATTTTCATTCTTCTCAGTATTGCTATTGTTATCCCAGGAGACGGCTATTATAAGCCATAAGAGGTGTAAGCGAATCTTCCTGATTTTAGGGAAAGGGTCAAGCAACGGTTTCAAGAATGCAACACTGCACTGTGGGTGCCCGCAGAAACCTGCCAGCACCTGTGCCTTGTGCATGAATGTCACGTCGCCTCAAGCAGTACAAGGCCGCGTTGCAGGCAAAACCTTATTCGGGTACAAGCAAGAGTTGCAGGCAGCTAACCAATCCCCCCCTTATTTACACTTTGCTTGCCTGCCTGCTGTGGATTATTCCTGGGGTTTTCCCCAGCGCGCAACATTGTATCCACTGAGCATCTGCGTGCGGTAGAAACTGTTGGAAGCAAAACCACAGACCAGCTCATATGCCAACTCCACTCCATATCGCTTAGGACTGTGCTACTACCCAAGATGGAAACATTGGTCAGGCACAACGTGATCGTGCTCTTGAGTTAGAATGCATCCTGAGGACTGGCTTGTGTTCCAGGTATCGTTTATACTAGGGCATTGCAACCAACCTGCGTGACCCACAATCAAAGCCAGTTGATAAGTGTCAAGCCCCTGATTCATGCTTGAAAGCAGACAGCAGCTGACGGCAATGATCAGTGAATGCACAGTGCCGGGCCTCTCTGCCATTTCGTGCGCCAGCGTTCAGACATAAGGCCTTGCCCATAAGCCTTCCTCAACCTACAAAAACTGAACCTACCTGCCTGCCTATGTACCTACCTTATTCTTATCCATGGAAGAACTGAGCCGACCTTTTCATAAATGGTGGCAGCAGCGACCAATCAGATTTTGTAGGCCGCCGTTTCCCCCTTAGGGTGACTACTCACTACAGTTTTTTTTCACTGCGAAATTCGCAGCGTTTTTTTTTTTCCTGCAGGGGTCTATGGGACTTGTAATGTTAAAATCGCGATTTTGCGGTAAATTGCGATTTTGCGTGATTTCGATTTTAACATTACAAGTCCCATAGACCCCTGCAGAAAAAAAACTGCTACGAATTTCGCAGTGAAAAAAAAACCTGTAGTGGGTAGTCACCCTTATGGGCTGAATAAAACAGCCATTCTGTGGAACATACAATTTGTCCGGCTGCTGTGGCGTCTTGGGAAGATAGGCCAGTACATTTCTGCCCACTTCCATCTCCAATGGAGACTGGCTATAAATGGCTGCCGTGCTGTAGTATTTATGCTTCCAAGCTGTACGTGTCATAATAGAGTCTTAATGACATCACCAGTCAGCTTCAACTGTCAGACATCCAGGGTTATTGCATACAGTCTTTCTATCAATCTATCTATCTATCTATCTATCTGTTTCTGTGTATAGATAAATATCTATATAAATATATAGAAATACATATATATCGATATATATTTTTATGGATTTCTTCCCAAATATATGGATGTATACATATATAGATATATAGTCATGTAAGGCTGAAGAAAAGACGTGCCGAGCGTTTAATTTCTTCAGCCTATGATGCGTTTTATTTTCATTCTTCTCAGTATTGCTATTGTTATCCCAGGAGACGGCTATTATAAGCCATAAGAGGTGTAAGCGAATCTTCCTGATTTTAGGGAAAGGGTCAAGCAACGGTTTCAAGAATGCAACACTGCACTGTGGGTGCCCGCAGAAACCTGCCAGCACCTGTGCCTTGTGCATGAATGTCACGTCGCCTCAAGCAGTACAAGGCCGCGTTGCAGGCAAAACCTTATTCGGGTACAAGCAAGAGTTGCAGGCAGCTAACCAATCCCCCCCTTATTTACACTTTGCTTGCCTGCCTGCTGTGGATTATTCCTGGGGTTTTCCCCAGCGCGCAACATTGTATCCACTGAGCATCTGCGTGCGGTAGAAACTGTTGGAAGCAAAACCACAGACCAGCTCATATGCCAACTCCACTCCATATCGCTTAGGACTGTGCTACTACCCAAGATGGAAACATTGGTCAGGCACAACGTGATCGTGCTCTTGAGTTAGAATGCATCCTGAGGACTGGCTTGTGTTCCAGGTATCGTTTATACTAGGGCATTGCAACCAACCTGCGTGACCCACAATCAAAGCCAGTTGATAAGTGTCAAGCCCCTGATTCATGCTTGAAAGCAGACAGCAGCTGACGGCAATGATCAGTGAATGCACAGTGCCGGGCCTCTCTGCCATTTCGTGCGCCAGCGTTCAGACATAAGGCCTTGCCCATAAGCCTTCCTCAACCTACAAAAACTGAACCTACCTGCCTGCCTATGTACCTACCTTATTCTTATCCATGGAAGAACTGAGCCGACCTTTTCATAAATGGTGGCAGCAGCGACCAATCAGATTTTGTAGGCCGCCGTTTCCCCCTTAGGGTGACTACTCACTACAGTTTTTTTTCACTGCGAAATTCGCAGCGTTTTTTTTTTTCCTGCAGGGGTCTATGGGACTTGTAATGTTAAAATCGCGATTTTGCGGTAAATTGCGATTTTGCGTGATTTCGATTTTAACATTACAAGTCCCATAGACCCCTGCAGAAAAAAAACTGCTACGAATTTCGCAGTGAAAAAAAAACCTGTAGTGGGTAGTCACCCTTATGGGCTGAATAAAACAGCCATTCTGTGGAACATACAATTTGTCCGGCTGCTGTGGCGTCTTGGGAAGATAGGCCAGTACATTTCTGCCCACTTCCATCTCCAATGGAGACTGGCTATAAATGGCTGCCGTGCTGTAGTATTTATGCTTCCAAGCTGTACGTGTCATAATAGAGTCTTAATGACATCACCAGTCAGCTTCAACTGTCAGACATCCAGGGTTATTGCATACAGTCTTTCTATCAATCTATCTATCAATCTATCTATCTATCTATCTATCTGTTTCTGTGTATAGATAAATATCTATATAAATATATAGAAATACATATATATCGATATATATTTTTATGGATTTCTTCCCAAATATATGGATGTATACATATATAGATATATAGTCATGTAAGGCTGAAGAAAAGACGTGCCGAGCGTTTAATTTCTTCAGCCTATGATGCGTTTTATTTTCATTCTTCTCAGTATTGCTATTGTTATCCCAGGAGACGGCTATTATAAGCCATAAGAGGTGTAAGCGAATCTTCCTGATTTTAGGGAAAGGGTCAAGCAACGGTTTCAAGAATGCAACACTGCACTGTGGGTGCCCGCAGAAACCTGCCAGCACCTGTGCCTTGTGCATGAATGTCACGTCGCCTCAAGCAGTACAAGGCCGCGTTGCAGGCAAAACCTTATTCGGGTACAAGCAAGAGTTGCAGGCAGCTAACCAATCCCCCCCTTATTTACACTTTGCTTGCCTGCCTGCTGTGGATTATTCCTGGGGTTTTCCCCAGCGCGCAACATTGTATCCACTGAGCATCTGCGTGCGGTAGAAACTGTTGGAAGCAAAACCACAGACCAGCTCATATGCCAACTCCACTCCATATCGCTTAGGACTGTGCTACTACCCAAGATGGAAACATTGGTCAGGCACAACGTGATCGTGCTCTTGAGTTAGAATGCATCCTGAGGACTGGCTTGTGTTCCAGGTATCGTTTATACTAGGGCATTGCAACCAACCTGCGTGACCCACAATCAAAGCCAGTTGATAAGTGTCAAGCCCCTGATTCATGCTTGAAAGCAGACAGCAGCTGACGGCAATGATCAGTGAATGCACAGTGCCGGGCCTCTCTGCCATTTCGTGCGCCAGCGTTCAGACATAAGGCCTTGCCCATAAGCCTTCCTCAACCTACAAAAACTGAACCTACCTGCCTGCCTATGTACCTACCTTATTCTTATCCATGGAAGAACTGAGCCGACCTTTTCATAAATGGTGGCAGCAGCGACCAATCAGATTTTGTAGGCCGCCGTTTCCCCCTTAGGGTGACTACTCACTACAGTTTTTTTTCACTGCGAAATTCGCAGCGTTTTTTTTTTTCCTGCAGGGGTCTATGGGACTTGTAATGTTAAAATCGCGATTTTGCGGTAAATTGCGATTTTGCGTGATTTCGATTTTAACATTACAAGTCCCATAGACCCCTGCAGAAAAAAAACTGCTACGAATTTCGCAGTGAAAAAAAAACCTGTAGTGGGTAGTCACCCTTATGGGCTGAATAAAACAGCCATTCTGTGGAACATACAATTTGTCCGGCTGCTGTGGCGTCTTGGGAAGATAGGCCAGTACATTTCTGCCCACTTCCATCTCCAATGGAGACTGGCTATAAATGGCTGCCGGGCTGTAGTAGTTATGGTTCCAAGCTGTACGTGTCATAATAGAGCCTTAATGACATCACCAGTCTGCTTCAACTGTCAGACATCCAGGGTTATTGCATACAGTCTTTCTATCAATCTATCTATCTATCTATCTATCTATCTATCTATCTATCTATCTATCTATCTGTCTGTTTCTGTGTATAGATAAATATCTATATAAATATATATCGATATATATTTTTATGGATTTCTACCCAAATATATGGATGTATACATATATAGATATATAGTCATGTAAGGCTGAAGAAAAGACGTGCCGAGCGTTTAATTTCTTCAGCCTATGATGCGTTTTATTTTCATTCTTCTCAGTATTGCTATTGTTATCCCAGGAGACGGCTATTATAAGCCATAAGAGGTGTAAGCGAATCTTCCTGATTTTAGGGAAAGGGTCAAGCAACGGTTTCAAGAATGCAACACTGCACTGTGGGTGCCCGCAGAAACCTGCCAGCACCTGTGCCTTGTGCATGAATGTCACGTCGCCTCAAGCAGTACAAGGCCGCGTTGCAGGCAAAACCTTATTCGGGTACAAGCAAGAGTTGCAGGCAGCTAACCAATCCCCCCCTTATTTACACTTTGCTTGCCTGCCTGCTGTGGATTATTCCTGGGGTTTTCCCCAGCGCGCAACATTGTATCCACTGAGCATCTGCGTGCGGTAGAAACTGTTGGAAGCAAAACCACAGACCAGCTCATATGCCAACTCCACTCCATATCGCTTAGGACTGTGCTACTACCCAAGATGGAAACATTGGTCAGGCACAACGTGATCGTGCTCTTGAGTTAGAATGCATCCTGAGGACTGGCTTGTGTTCCAGGTATCGTTTATACTAGGGCATTGCAACCAACCTGCGTGACCCACAATCAAAGCCAGTTGATAAGTGTCAAGCCCCTGATTCATGCTTGAAAGCAGACAGCAGCTGACGGCAATGATCAGTGAATGCACAGTGCCGGGCCTCTCTGCCATTTCGTGCGCCAGCGTTCAGACATAAGGCCTTGCCCATAAGCCTTCCTCAACCTACAAAAACTGAACCTACCTGCCTGCCTATGTACCTACCTTATTCTTATCCATGGAAGAACTGAGCCGACCTTTTCATAAATGGTGGCAGCAGCGACCAATCAGATTTTGTAGGCCGCCGTTTCCCCCTTAGGGTGACTACTCACTACAGTTTTTTTTCACTGCGAAATTCGCAGCGTTTTTTTTTTTCCTGCAGGGGTCTATGGGACTTGTAATGTTAAAATCGCGATTTTGCGGTAAATTGCGATTTTGCGTGATTTCGATTTTAACATTACAAGTCCCATAGACCCCTGCAGAAAAAAAACTGCTACGAATTTCGCAGTGAAAAAAAAACCTGTAGTGGGTAGTCACCCTTATGGGCTGAATAAAACAGCCATTCTGTGGAACATACAATTTGTCCGGCTGCTGTGGCGTCTTGGGAAGATAGGCCAGTACATTTCTGCCCACTTCCATCTCCAATGGAGACTGGCTATAAATGGCTGCCGTGCTGTAGTATTTATGCTTCCAAGCTGTACGTGTCATAATAGAGCCTTAATGACATCACCAGTCAGCTTCAACTGTCAGACATCCAGGGTTATTGCATACAGTCTTTCTATCAATCTATCTATCTATCTATCTATCTATCTATCTATCTATCTATCTATCTGTTTCTGTGTATAGATAAATATCTATATAAATATATAGAAATACATATATATCGATATATATTTTTATGGATTTCTTCCCAAATATATGGATGTATACATATATAGATATATAGTCATGTAAGGCTGAAGAAAAGACGTGCCGAGCGTTTAATTTCTTCAGCCTATGATGCGTTTTATTTTCATTCTTCTCAGTATTGCTATTGTTATCCCAGGAGACGGCTATTATAAGCCATAAGAGGTGTAAGCGAATCTTCCTGATTTTAGGGAAAGGGTCAAGCAACGGTTTCAAGAATGCAACACTGCACTGTGGGTGCCCGCAGAAACCTGCCAGCACCTGTGCCTTGTGCATGAATGTCACGTCGCCTCAAGCAGTACAAGGCCGCGTTGCAGGCAAAACCTTATTCGGGTACAAGCAAGAGTTGCAGGCAGCTAACCAATCCCCCCCTTATTTACACTTTGCTTGCCTGCCTGCTGTGGATTATTCCTGGGGTTTTCCCCAGCGCGCAACATTGTATCCACTGAGCATCTGCGTGCGGTAGAAACTGTTGGAAGCAAAACCACAGACCAGCTCATATGCCAACTCCACTCCATATCGCTTAGGACTGTGCTACTACCCAAGATGGAAACATTGGTCAGGCACAACGTGATCGTGCTCTTGAGTTAGAATGCATCCTGAGGACTGGCTTGTGTTCCAGGTATCGTTTATACTAGGGCATTGCAACCAACCTGCGTGACCCACAATCAAAGCCAGTTGATAAGTGTCAAGCCCCTGATTCATGCTTGAAAGCAGACAGCAGCTGACGGCAATGATCAGTGAATGCACAGTGCCGGGCCTCTCTGCCATTTCGTGCGCCAGCGTTCAGACATAAGGCCTTGCCCATAAGCCTTCCTCAACCTACAAAAACTGAACCTACCTGCCTGCCTATGTACCTACCTTATTCTTATCCATGGAAGAACTGAGCCGACCTTTTCATAAATGGTGGCAGCAGCGACCAATCAGATTTTGTAGGCCGCCGTTTCCCCCTTAGGGTGACTACTCACTACAGTTTTTTTTCACTGCGAAATTCGCAGCGTTTTTTTTTTTCCTGCAGGGGTCTATGGGACTTGTAATGTTAAAATCGCGATTTTGCGGTAAATTGCGATTTTGCGTGATTTCGATTTTAACATTACAAGTCCCATAGACCCCTGCAGAAAAAAAACTGCTACGAATTTCGCAGTGAAAAAAAAACCTGTAGTGGGTAGTCACCCTTATGGGCTGAATAAAACAGCCATTCTGTGGAACATACAATTTGTCCGGCTGCTGTGGCGTCTTGGGAAGATAGGCCAGTACATTTCTGCCCACTTCCATCTCCAATGGAGACTGGCTATAAATGGCTGCCGTGCTGTAGTATTTATGCTTCCAAGCTGTACGTGTCATAATAGAGTCTTAATGACATCACCAGTCAGCTTCAACTGTCAGACATCCAGGGTTATTGCATACAGTCTTTCTATCAATCTATCTATCAATCTATCTATCTATCTATCTATCTGTTTCTGTGTATAGATAAATATCTATATAAATATATAGAAATACATATATATCGATATATATTTTTATGGATTTCTTCCCAAATATATGGATGTATACATATATAGATATATAGTCATGTAAGGCTGAAGAAAAGACGTGCCGAGCGTTTAATTTCTTCAGCCTATGATGCGTTTTATTTTCATTCTTCTCAGTATTGCTATTGTTATCCCAGGAGACGGCTATTATAAGCCATAAGAGGTGTAAGCGAATCTTCCTGATTTTAGGGAAAGGGTCAAGCAACGGTTTCAAGAATGCAACACTGCACTGTGGGTGCCCGCAGAAACCTGCCAGCACCTGTGCCTTGTGCATGAATGTCACGTCGCCTCAAGCAGTACAAGGCCGCGTTGCAGGCAAAACCTTATTCGGGTACAAGCAAGAGTTGCAGGCAGCTAACCAATCCCCCCCTTATTTACACTTTGCTTGCCTGCCTGCTGTGGATTATTCCTGGGGTTTTCCCCAGCGCGCAACATTGTATCCACTGAGCATCTGCGTGCGGTAGAAACTGTTGGAAGCAAAACCACAGACCAGCTCATATGCCAACTCCACTCCATATCGCTTAGGACTGTGCTACTACCCAAGATGGAAACATTGGTCAGGCACAACGTGATCGTGCTCTTGAGTTAGAATGCATCCTGAGGACTGGCTTGTGTTCCAGGTATCGTTTATACTAGGGCATTGCAACCAACCTGCGTGACCCACAATCAAAGCCAGTTGATAAGTGTCAAGCCCCTGATTCATGCTTGAAAGCAGACAGCAGCTGACGGCAATGATCAGTGAATGCACAGTGCCGGGCCTCTCTGCCATTTCGTGCGCCAGCGTTCAGACATAAGGCCTTGCCCATAAGCCTTCCTCAACCTACAAAAACTGAACCTACCTGCCTGCCTATGTACCTACCTTATTCTTATCCATGGAAGAACTGAGCCGACCTTTTCATAAATGGTGGCAGCAGCGACCAATCAGATTTTGTAGGCCGCCGTTTCCCCCTTAGGGTGACTACTCACTACAGTTTTTTTTCACTGCGAAATTCGCAGCGTTTTTTTTTTTCCTGCAGGGGTCTATGGGACTTGTAATGTTAAAATCGCGATTTTGCGGTAAATTGCGATTTTGCGTGATTTCGATTTTAACATTACAAGTCCCATAGACCCCTGCAGAAAAAAAACTGCTACGAATTTCGCAGTGAAAAAAAAACCTGTAGTGGGTAGTCACCCTTATGGGCTGAATAAAACAGCCATTCTGTGGAACATACAATTTGTCCGGCTGCTGTGGCGTCTTGGGAAGATAGGCCAGTACATTTCTGCCCACTTCCATCTCCAATGGAGACTGGCTATAAATGGCTGCCGTGCTGTAGTATTTATGCTTCCAAGCTGTACGTGTCATAATAGAGTCTTAATGACATCACCAGTCAGCTTCAACTGTCAGACATCCAGGGTTATTGCATACAGTCTTTCTATCAATCTATCTATCTATCTATCTATCTGTTTCTGTGTATAGATAAATATCTATATAAATATATAGAAATACATATATATCGATATATATTTTTATGGATTTCTTCCCAAATATATGGATGTATACATATATAGATATATAGTCATGTAAGGCTGAAGAAAAGACGTGCCGAGCGTTTAATTTCTTCAGCCTATGATGCGTTTTATTTTCATTCTTCTCAGTATTGCTATTGTTATCCCAGGAGACGGCTATTATAAGCCATAAGAGGTGTAAGCGAATCTTCCTGATTTTAGGGAAAGGGTCAAGCAACGGTTTCAAGAATGCAACACTGCACTGTGGGTGCCCGCAGAAACCTGCCAGCACCTGTGCCTTGTGCATGAATGTCACGTCGCCTCAAGCAGTACAAGGCCGCGTTGCAGGCAAAACCTTATTCGGGTACAAGCAAGAGTTGCAGGCAGCTAACCAATCCCCCCCTTATTTACACTTTGCTTGCCTGCCTGCTGTGGATTATTCCTGGGGTTTTCCCCAGCGCGCAACATTGTATCCACTGAGCATCTGCGTGCGGTAGAAACTGTTGGAAGCAAAACCACAGACCAGCTCATATGCCAACTCCACTCCATATCGCTTAGGACTGTGCTACTACCCAAGATGGAAACATTGGTCAGGCACAACGTGATCGTGCTCTTGAGTTAGAATGCATCCTGAGGACTGGCTTGTGTTCCAGGTATCGTTTATACTAGGGCATTGCAACCAACCTGCGTGACCCACAATCAAAGCCAGTTGATAAGTGTCAAGCCCCTGATTCATGCTTGAAAGCAGACAGCAGCTGACGGCAATGATCAGTGAATGCACAGTGCCGGGCCTCTCTGCCATTTCGTGCGCCAGCGTTCAGACATAAGGCCTTGCCCATAAGCCTTCCTCAACCTACAAAAACTGAACCTACCTGCCTGCCTATGTACCTACCTTATTCTTATCCATGGAAGAACTGAGCCGACCTTTTCATAAATGGTGGCAGCAGCGACCAATCAGATTTTGTAGGCCGCCGTTTCCCCCTTAGGGTGACTACTCACTACAGTTTTTTTTCACTGCGAAATTCGCAGCGTTTTTTTTTTTCCTGCAGGGGTCTATGGGACTTGTAATGTTAAAATCGCGATTTTGCGGTAAATTGCGATTTTGCGTGATTTCGATTTTAACATTACAAGTCCCATAGACCCCTGCAGAAAAAAAACTGCTACGAATTTCGCAGTGAAAAAAAAACCTGTAGTGGGTAGTCACCCTTATGGGCTGAATAAAACAGCCATTCTGTGGAACATACAATTTGTCCGGCTGCTGTGGCGTCTTGGGAAGATAGGCCAGTACATTTCTGCCCACTTCCATCTCCAATGGAGACTGGCTATAAATGGCTGCCGTGCTGTAGTATTTATGCTTCCAAGCTGTACGTGTCATAATAGAGTCTTAATGACATCACCAGTCAGCTTCAACTGTCAGACATCCAGGGTTATTGCATACAGTCTTTCTATCAATCTATCTATCAATCTATCTATCTATCTATCTATCTGTTTCTGTGTATAGATAAATATCTATATAAATATATAGAAATACATATATATCGATATATATTTTTATGGATTTCTTCCCAAATATATGGATGTATACATATATAGATATATAGTCATGTAAGGCTGAAGAAAAGACGTGCCGAGCGTTTAATTTCTTCAGCCTATGATGCGTTTTATTTTCATTCTTCTCAGTATTGCTATTGTTATCCCAGGAGACGGCTATTATAAGCCATAAGAGGTGTAAGCGAATCTTCCTGATTTTAGGGAAAGGGTCAAGCAACGGTTTCAAGAATGCAACACTGCACTGTGGGTGCCCGCAGAAACCTGCCAGCACCTGTGCCTTGTGCATGAATGTCACGTCGCCTCAAGCAGTACAAGGCCGCGTTGCAGGCAAAACCTTATTCGGGTACAAGCAAGAGTTGCAGGCAGCTAACCAATCCCCCCCTTATTTACACTTTGCTTGCCTGCCTGCTGTGGATTATTCCTGGGGTTTTCCCCAGCGCGCAACATTGTATCCACTGAGCATCTGCGTGCGGTAGAAACTGTTGGAAGCAAAACCACAGACCAGCTCATATGCCAACTCCACTCCATATCGCTTAGGACTGTGCTACTACCCAAGATGGAAACATTGGTCAGGCACAACGTGATCGTGCTCTTGAGTTAGAATGCATCCTGAGGACTGGCTTGTGTTCCAGGTATCGTTTATACTAGGGCATTGCAACCAACCTGCGTGACCCACAATCAAAGCCAGTTGATAAGTGTCAAGCCCCTGATTCATGCTTGAAAGCAGACAGCAGCTGACGGCAATGATCAGTGAATGCACAGTGCCGGGCCTCTCTGCCATTTCGTGCGCCAGCGTTCAGACATAAGGCCTTGCCCATAAGCCTTCCTCAACCTACAAAAACTGAACCTACCTGCCTGCCTATGTACCTACCTTATTCTTATCCATGGAAGAACTGAGCCGACCTTTTCATAAATGGTGGCAGCAGCGACCAATCAGATTTTGTAGGCCGCCGTTTCCCCCTTAGGGTGACTACTCACTACAGTTTTTTTTCACTGCGAAATTCGCAGCGTTTTTTTTTTTCCTGCAGGGGTCTATGGGACTTGTAATGTTAAAATCGCGATTTTGCGGTAAATTGCGATTT
Source organism: Eleutherodactylus coqui (assembly GCF_035609145.1). Lineage (NCBI taxonomy): Eukaryota > Metazoa > Chordata > Amphibia > Anura > Eleutherodactylidae > Eleutherodactylus > Eleutherodactylus coqui. The sequence goes on from NW_027102370.1 coordinate 12,922, forward strand.
TGCGTGATTTCGATTTTAACATTACAAGTCCCATAGACCCCTGCAGAAAAAAAACTGCTACGAATTTCGCAGTGAAAAAAAAACCTGTAGTGGGTAGTCACCCTTATGGGCTGAATAAAACAGCCATTCTGTGGAACATACAATTTGTCCGGCTGCTGTGGCGTCTTGGGAAGATAGGCCAGTACATTTCTGCCCACTTCCATCTCCAATGGAGACTGGCTATAAATGGCTGCCGTGCTGTAGTATTTATGCTTCCAAGCTGTACGTGTCATAATAGAGTCTTAATGACATCACCAGTCAGCTTCAACTGTCAGATATCCAGGGTTATTGCATACAGTCTTTCTATCAATCTATCTATCTATCTATCTATCTGTTTCTGTGTATAGATAAATATCTATATAAATATATAGAAATACATATATATCGATATATATTTTTATGGATTTCTTCCCAAATATATGGATGTATACATATATAGATATATAGTCATGTAAGGCTGAAGAAAAGACGTGCCGAGCGTTTAATTTCTTCAGCCTATGATGCGTTTTATTTTCATTCTTCTCAGTATTGCTATTGTTATCCCAGGAGACGGCTATTATAAGCCATAAGAGGTGTAAGCGAATCTTCCTGATTTTAGGGAAAGGGTCAAGCAACGGTTTCAAGAATGCAACACTGCACTGTGGGTGCCCGCAGAAACCTGCCAGCACCTGTGCCTTGTGCATGAATGTCACGTCGCCTCAAGCAGTACAAGGCCGCGTTGCAGGCAAAACCTTATTCGGGTACAAGCAAGAGTTGCAGGCAGCTAACCAATCCCCCCCTTATTTACACTTTGCTTGCCTGCCTGCTGTGGATTATTCCTGGGGTTTTCCCCAGCGCGCAACATTGTATCCACTGAGCATCTGCGTGCGGTAGAAACTGTTGGAAGCAAAACCACAGACCAGCTCATATGCCAACTCCACTCCATATCGCTTAGGACTGTGCTACTACCCAAGATGGAAACATTGGTCAGGCACAACGTGATCGTGCTCTTGAGTTAGAATGCATCCTGAGGACTGGCTTGTGTTCCAGGTATCGTTTATACTAGGGCATTGCAACCAACCTGCGTGACCCACAATCAAAGCCAGTTGATAAGTGTCAAGCCCCTGATTCATGCTTGAAAGCAGACAGCAGCTGACGGCAATGATCAGTGAATGCACAGTGCCGGGCCTCTCTGCCATTTCGTGCGCCAGCGTTCAGACATAAGGCCTTGCCCATAAGCCTTCCTCAACCTACAAAAACTGAACCTACCTGCCTGCCTATGTACCTACCTTATTCTTATCCATGGAAGAACTGAGCCGACCTTTTCATAAATGGTGGCAGCAGCGACCAATCAGATTTTGTAGGCCGCCGTTTCCCCCTTAGGGTGACTACTCACTACAGTTTTTTTTCACTGCGAAATTCGCAGCGTTTTTTTTTTTCCTGCAGGGGTCTATGGGACTTGTAATGTTAAAATCGCGATTTTGCGGTAAATTGCGATTTTGCGTGATTTCGATTTTAACATTACAAGTCCCATAGACCCCTGCAGAAAAAAAACTGCTACGAATTTCGCAGTGAAAAAAAAACCTGTAGTGGGTAGTCACCCTTATGGGCTGAATAAAACAGCCATTCTGTGGAACATACAATTTGTCCGGCTGCTGTGGCGTCTTGGGAAGATAGGCCAGTACATTTCTGCCCACTTCCATCTCCAATGGAGACTGGCTATAAATGGCTGCCGTGCTGTAGTATTTATGCTTCCAAGCTGTACGTGTCATAATAGAGTCTTAATGACATCACCAGTCAGCTTCAACTGTCAGACATCCAGGGTTATTGCATACAGTCTTTCTATCAATCTATCTATCAATCTATCTATCTATCTATCTATCTGTTTCTGTGTATAGATAAATATCTATATAAATATATAGAAATACATATATATCGATATATATTTTTATGGATTTCTTCCCAAATATATGGATGTATACATATATAGATATATAGTCATGTAAGGCTGAAGAAAAGACGTGCCGAGCGTTTAATTTCTTCAGCCTATGATGCGTTTTATTTTCATTCTTCTCAGTATTGCTATTGTTATCCCAGGAGACGGCTATTATAAGCCATAAGAGGTGTAAGCGAATCTTCCTGATTTTAGGGAAAGGGTCAAGCAACGGTTTCAAGAATGCAACACTGCACTGTGGGTGCCCGCAGAAACCTGCCAGCACCTGTGCCTTGTGCATGAATGTCACGTCGCCTCAAGCAGTACAAGGCCGCGTTGCAGGCAAAACCTTATTCGGGTACAAGCAAGAGTTGCAGGCAGCTAACCAATCCCCCCCTTATTTACACTTTGCTTGCCTGCCTGCTGTGGATTATTCCTGGGGTTTTCCCCAGCGCGCAACATTGTATCCACTGAGCATCTGCGTGCGGTAGAAACTGTTGGAAGCAAAACCACAGACCAGCTCATATGCCAACTCCACTCCATATCGCTTAGGACTGTGCTACTACCCAAGATGGAAACATTGGTCAGGCACAACGTGATCGTGCTCTTGAGTTAGAATGCATCCTGAGGACTGGCTTGTGTTCCAGGTATCGTTTATACTAGGGCATTGCAACCAACCTGCGTGACCCACAATCAAAGCCAGTTGATAAGTGTCAAGCCCCTGATTCATGCTTGAAAGCAGACAGCAGCTGACGGCAATGATCAGTGAATGCACAGTGCCGGGCCTCTCTGCCATTTCGTGCGCCAGCGTTCAGACATAAGGCCTTGCCCATAAGCCTTCCTCAACCTACAAAAACTGAACCTACCTGCCTGCCTATGTACCTACCTTATTCTTATCCATGGAAGAACTGAGCCGACCTTTTCATAAATGGTGGCAGCAGCGACCAATCAGATTTTGTAGGCCGCCGTTTCCCCCTTAGGGTGACTACTCACTACAGTTTTTTTTCACTGCGAAATTCGCAGCGTTTTTTTTTTTCCTGCAGGGGTCTATGGGACTTGTAATGTTAAAATCGCGATTTTGCGGTAAATTGCGATTTTGCGTGATTTCGATTTTAACATTACAAGTCCCATAGACCCCTGCAGAAAAAAAACTGCTACGAATTTCGCAGTGAAAAAAAAACCTGTAGTGGGTAGTCACCCTTATGGGCTGAATAAAACAGCCATTCTGTGGAACATACAATTTGTCCGGCTGCTGTGGCGTCTTGGGAAGATAGGCCAGTACATTTCTGCCCACTTCCATCTCCAATGGAGACTGGCTATAAATGGCTGCCGTGCTGTAGTATTTATGCTTCCAAGCTGTACGTGTCATAATAGAGTCTTAATGACATCACCAGTCAGCTTCAACTGTCAGATATCCAGGGTTATTGCATACAGTCTTTCTATCAATCTATCTATCTATCTATCTATCTGTTTCTGTGTATAGATAAATATCTATATAAATATATAGAAATACATATATATCGATATATATTTTTATGGATTTCTTCCCAAATATATGGATGTATACATATATAGATATATAGTCATGTAAGGCTGAAGAAAAGACGTGCCGAGCGTTTAATTTCTTCAGCCTATGATGCGTTTTATTTTCATTCTTCTCAGTATTGCTATTGTTATCCCAGGAGACGGCTATTATAAGCCATAAGAGGTGTAAGCGAATCTTCCTGATTTTAGGGAAAGGGTCAAGCAACGGTTTCAAGAATGCAACACTGCACTGTGGGTGCCCGCAGAAACCTGCCAGCACCTGTGCCTTGTGCATGAATGTCACGTCGCCTCAAGCAGTACAAGGCCGCGTTGCAGGCAAAACCTTATTCGGGTACAAGCAAGAGTTGCAGGCAGCTAACCAATCCCCCCCTTATTTACACTTTGCTTGCCTGCCTGCTGTGGATTATTCCTGGGGTTTTCCCCAGCGCGCAACATTGTATCCACTGAGCATCTGCGTGCGGTAGAAACTGTTGGAAGCAAAACCACAGACCAGCTCATATGCCAACTCCACTCCATATCGCTTAGGACTGTGCTACTACCCAAGATGGAAACATTGGTCAGGCACAACGTGATCGTGCTCTTGAGTTAGAATGCATCCTGAGGACTGGCTTGTGTTCCAGGTATCGTTTATACTAGGGCATTGCAACCAACCTGCGTGACCCACAATCAAAGCCAGTTGATAAGTGTCAAGCCCCTGATTCATGCTTGAAAGCAGACAGCAGCTGACGGCAATGATCAGTGAATGCACAGTGCCGGGCCTCTCTGCCATTTCGTGCGCCAGCGTTCAGACATAAGGCCTTGCCCATAAGCCTTCCTCAACCTACAAAAACTGAACCTACCTGCCTGCCTATGTACCTACCTTATTCTTATCCATGGAAGAACTGAGCCGACCTTTTCATAAATGGTGGCAGCAGCGACCAATCAGATTTTGTAGGCCGCCGTTTCCCCCTTAGGGTGACTACTCACTACAGTTTTTTTTCACTGCGAAATTCGCAGCGTTTTTTTTTTTCCTGCAGGGGTCTATGGGACTTGTAATGTTAAAATCGCGATTTTGCGGTAAATTGCGATTTTGCGTGATTTCGATTTTAACATTACAAGTCCCATAGACCCCTGCAGAAAAAAAACTGCTACGAATTTCGCAGTGAAAAAAAAACCTGTAGTGGGTAGTCACCCTTATGGGCTGAATAAAACAGCCATTCTGTGGAACATACAATTTGTCCGGCTGCTGTGGCGTCTTGGGAAGATAGGCCAGTACATTTCTGCCCACTTCCATCTCCAATGGAGACTGGCTATAAATGGCTGCCGTGCTGTAGTATTTATGCTTCCAAGCTGTACGTGTCATAATAGAGTCTTAATGACATCACCAGTCAGCTTCAACTGTCAGACATCCAGGGTTATTGCATACAGTCTTTCTATCAATCTATCTATCAATCTATCTATCTATCTATCTATCTGTTTCTGTGTATAGATAAATATCTATATAAATATATAGAAATACATATATATCGATATATATTTTTATGGATTTCTTCCCAAATATATGGATGTATACATATATAGATATATAGTCATGTAAGGCTGAAGAAAAGACGTGCCGAGCGTTTAATTTCTTCAGCCTATGATGCGTTTTATTTTCATTCTTCTCAGTATTGCTATTGTTATCCCAGGAGACGGCTATTATAAGCCATAAGAGGTGTAAGCGAATCTTCCTGATTTTAGGGAAAGGGTCAAGCAACGGTTTCAAGAATGCAACACTGCACTGTGGGTGCCCGCAGAAACCTGCCAGCACCTGTGCCTTGTGCATGAATGTCACGTCGCCTCAAGCAGTACAAGGCCGCGTTGCAGGCAAAACCTTATTCGGGTACAAGCAAGAGTTGCAGGCAGCTAACCAATCCCCCCCTTATTTACACTTTGCTTGCCTGCCTGCTGTGGATTATTCCTGGGGTTTTCCCCAGCGCGCAACATTGTATCCACTGAGCATCTGCGTGCGGTAGAAACTGTTGGAAGCAAAACCACAGACCAGCTCATATGCCAACTCCACTCCATATCGCTTAGGACTGTGCTACTACCCAAGATGGAAACATTGGTCAGGCACAACGTGATCGTGCTCTTGAGTTAGAATGCATCCTGAGGACTGGCTTGTGTTCCAGGTATCGTTTATACTAGGGCATTGCAACCAACCTGCGTGACCACAATCAAAGCCAGTTGATAAGTGTCAAGCCCCTGATTCATGCTTGAAAGCAGACAGCAGCTGACGGCAATGATCAGTGAATGCACAGTGCCGGGCCTCTCTGCCATTTCGTGCGCCAGCGTTCAGACATAAGGCCTTGCCCATAAGCCTTCTCAACCTACAAAAACTGAACCTACCTGCCTGCCTATGTACCTACCTTATTCTTATCCATGGAAGAACTGAGCCGACCTTTTCATAAATGGTGGCAGCAGCGACCAATCAGATTTTGTAGGCCGCCGTTTCCCCCTTAGGGTGACTACTCACTACAGTTTTTTTTCACTGCGAAATTCGCAGCGTTTTTTTTTTTTCCTGCAGGGGTCTATGGGACTTGTAATGTTAAAATCGCGATTTTGCGGTAAATTGCGATTTTGCGTGATTTCGATTTTAACATTACAAGTCCATAGACCCCTGCAGAAAAAAAACTGCTACGAATTTCGCAGTGAAAAAAAAACCTGTAGTGGGTAGTCACCCTTATGGGCTGAATAAAACAGCCATTCTGTGGAACATACAATTTGTCCGGCTGCTGTGGCGTCTTGGGAAGATAGGCCAGTACATTTCTGCCCACTTCCATCTCCAATGGAGACTGGCTATAAATGGCTGCCGGGCTGTAGTAGTTATGGTTCCAAGCTGTACGTGTCATAATAGAGCCTTAATGACATCACCAGTCTGCTTCAACTGTCAGACATCCAGGGTTATTGCATACAGTCTTTCTATCAAGTCTATCAATCTATCTATCTATCTATCTGTTTCTGTGTATAGATAAATATCTATATAAATATATAGAAATACATATATATCGATATATATTTTTATGGATTTCTTCCCAAATATATGGATGTATACATATATAGATATATAGTCATGTAAGGCTGAAGAAAAGACGTGCCGAGCGTTTAATTTCTTCAGCCTATGATGCGTTTTATTTTCATTCTTCTCAGTATTGCTATTGTTATCCCAGGAGACGGCTATTATAAGCCATAAGAGGTGTAAGCGAATCTTCCTGATTTTAGGGAAAGGGTCAAGCAACGGTTTCAAGAATGCAACACTGCACTGTGGGTGCCCGCAGAAACCTGCCAGCACCTGTGCCTTGTGCATGAATGTCACGTCGCCTCAAGCAGTACAAGGCCGCGTTGCAGGCAAAACCTTATTCGGGTACAAGCAAGAGTTGCAGGCAGCTAACCAATCCCCCCCTTATTTACACTTTGCTTGCCTGCCTGCTGTGGATTATTCCTGGGGTTTTCCCCAGCGCGCAACATTGTATCCACTGAGCATCTGCGTGCGGTAGAAACTGTTGGAAGCAAAACCACAGACCAGCTCATATGCCAACTCCACTCCATATCGCTTAGGACTGTGCTACTACCCAAGATGGAAACATTGGTCAGGCACAACGTGATCGTGCTCTTGAGTTAGAATGCATCCTGAGGACTGGCTTGTGTTCCAGGTATCGTTTATACTAGGGCATTGCAACCAACCTGCGTGACCCACAATCAAAGCCAGTTGATAAGTGTCAAGCCCCTGATTCATGCTTGAAAGCAGACAGCAGCTGACGGCAATGATCAGTGAATGCACAGTGCCGGGCCTCTCTGCCATTTCGTGCGCCAGCGTTCAGACATAAGGCCTTGCCCATAAGCCTTCCTCAACCTACAAAAACTGAACCTACCTGCCTGCCTATGTACCTACCTTATTCTTATCCATGGAAGAACTGAGCCGACCTTTTCATAAATGGTGGCAGCAGCGACCAATCAGATTTTGTAGGCCGCCGTTTCCCCCTTAGGGTGACTACTCACTACAGTTTTTTTTCACTGCGAAATTCGCAGCGTTTTTTTTTTTCCTGCAGGGGTCTATGGGACTTGTAATGTTAAAATCGCGATTTTGCGGTAAATTGCGATTTTGCGTGATTTCGATTTTAACATTACAAGTCCCATAGACCCCTGCAGAAAAAAAACTGCTACGAATTTCGCAGTGAAAAAAAAACCTGTAGTGGGTAGTCACCCTTATGGGCTGAATAAAACAGCCATTCTGTGGAACATACAATTTGTCCGGCTGCTGTGGCGTCTTGGGAAGATAGGCCAGTACATTTCTGCCCACTTCCATCTCCAATGGAGACTGGCTATAAATGGCTGCCGTGCTGTAGTATTTATGCTTCCAAGCTGTACGTGTCATAATAGAGTCTTAATGACATCACCAGTCAGCTTCAACTGTCAGACATCCAGGGTTATTGCATACAGTCTTTCTATCAATCTATCTATCTATCTATCTATCTGTTTCTGTGTATAGATAAATATCTATATAAATATATAGAAATACATATATATCGATATATATTTTTATGGATTTCTTCCCAAATATATGGATGTATACATATATAGATATATAGTCATGTAAGGCTGAAGAAAAGACGTGCCGAGCGTTAATTTCTTCAGCCTATGATGCGTTTTATTTTCATTCTTCTCAGTATTGCTATTGTTATCCCAGGAGACGGCTATTATAAGCCATAAGAGGTGTAAGCGAATCTTCCTGATTTTAGGGAAAGGGTCAAGCAACGGTTTCAAGAATGCAACACTGCACTGTGGGTGCCCGCAGAAACCTGCCAGCACCTGTGCCTTGTGCATGAATGTCACGTCGCCTCAAGCAGTACAAGGCCGCGTTGCAGGCAAAACCTTATTCGGGTACAAGCAAGAGTTGCAGGCAGCTAACCAATCCCCCCCTTATTTACACTTTGCTTGCCTGCCTGCTGTGGATTATTCCTGGGGTTTTCCCCAGCGCGCAACATTGTATCCACTGAGCATCTGCGTGAGGTAGAAACTGTTGGAAGCAAAACCACAGACCAGCTCATATGCCAACTCCACTCCATATCGCTTAGGACTGTGCTACTACCCAAGATGGAAACATTGGTCAGGCACAACGTGATCGTGCTCTTGAGTTAGAATGCATCCTGAGGACTGGCTTGTGTTCCAGGTATCGTTTATACTAGGGCATTGCAACCAACCTGCGTGACCCACAATCAAAGCCAGTTGATAAGTGTCAAGCCCCTGATTCATGCTTGAAAGCAGACAGCAGCTGACGGCAATGATCAGTGAATGCACAGTGCCGGGCCTCTCTGCCATTTCGTGCGCCAGCGTTCAGACATAAGGCCTTGCCCATAAGCCTTCCTCAACCTACAAAAACTGAACCTACCTGCCTGCCTATGTACCTACCTTATTCTTATCCATGGAAGAACTGAGCCGACCTTTTCATAAATGGTGGCAGCAGCCGACCAATCAGATTTTGTAGGCGCCGTTTCCCCCTTAGGGTGACTACTCACTACAGTTTTTTTTCACTGCGAAATTCGCAGCGTTTTTTTTTTCCTGCAGGGGTCTATGGGACTTGTAATGTTAAAATCGCGATTTTGCGGTAAATTGCGATTTTGCGTGATTTCGATTTTAACATTACAAGTCCCATAGACCCCTGCAGAAAAAAAACTGCTACGAATTTCGCAGTGAAAAAAAAACCTGTAGTGGGTAGTCACCTTATGGCTGAATAAAACAGCCATTCTGTGGAACATACAATTTGTCCGGCTGCTGTGGCGTCTTGGGAAGATAGGCCAGTACATTTCTGCCCACTTCCATCTCCAATGGAGACTGGCTATAAATGGCTGCCGTGCTGTAGTATTTATGCTTCCAAGCTGTACGTGTCATAATAGAGTCTTAATGACATCACCAGTCAGCTTCAACTGTCAGACATCCAGGGTTATTGCATACAGTCTTTCTATCAATCTATCTATCAATCTATCTATCTATCTATCTATCTGTTTCTGTGTATAGATAAATATCTATATAAATATATAGAAATACATATATATCGATATATATTTTTATGGATTTCTTCCCAAATATATGGATGTATACATATATAGATATATAGTCATGTAAGGCTGAAGAAAAGACGTGCCGAGCGTTTAATTTCTTCAGCCTATGATGCGTTTTATTTTCATTCTTCTCAGTATTGCTATTGTTATCCCAGGAGACGGCTATTATAAGCCATAAGAGGTGTAAGCGAATCTTCCTGATTTTAGGGAAAGGGTCAAGCAACGGTTTCAAGAATGCAACACTGCACTGTGGGTGCCCGCAGAAACCTGCCAGCACCTGTGCCTTGTGCATGATGTCACGTCGCCTCAAGCAGTACAAGGCCGCGTTGCAGGCAAAACCTTATTCGGGTACAAGCAAGAGTTGCAGGCAGCTACCAATCCCCCCCTTATTTACACTTTGCTTGCCTGCCTGCTGTGGAATGCTGTGGATTATTCCTGGGGTTTTCCCCAGCGCGCAACATTGTATCCACTGAGCATCTGCGTGCGGTAGAAACTGTTGGAAGCAAAACCACAGACCAGCTCATATGCCAACTCCACTCCATATCGCTTAGGACTGTGCTACTACCCAAGATGGAAACATTGGTCAGGCACAACGTGATCGTGCTCTTGAGTTAGAATGCATCCTGAGGACTGGCTTGTGTTCCAGGTATCGTTTATACTAGGGCATTGCAACCAACCTGCGTGACCCACAATCAAAGCCAGTTGATAAGTGTCAAGCCCCTGATTCATGCTTGAAAGCAGACAGCAGCTGACGGCAATGATCAGTGAATGCACAGTGCCGGGCCTCTCTGCCATTTCGTGCGCCAGCGTTCAGACATAAGGCCTTGCCCATAAGCCTTCCTCAACCTACAAAAACTGAACCTACCTGCCTGCCTATGTACCTACCTTATTCTTATCCATGGAAGAACTGAGCCGACCTTTTCATAAATGGTGGCAGCAGCGACCAATCAGATTTTGTAGGCCGCCGTTTCCCCCTTAGGGTGACTACTCACTACAGTTTTTTTTCACTGCGAAATTCGCAGCGTTTTTTTTTTTCCTGCAGGGGTCTATGGGACTTGTAATGTTAAAATCGCGATTTTGCGGTAAATTGCGATTTTGCGTGATTTCGATTTTAACATTACAAGTCCCATAGACCCCTGCAGAAAAAAAACTGCTACGAATTTCGCAGTGAAAAAAAAACCTGTAGTGGGTAGTCACCCTTATGGGCTGAATAAAACAGCCATTCTGTGGAACATACAATTTGTCCGGCTGCTGTGGCGTCTTGGGAAGATAGGCCAGTACATTTCTGCCCACTTCCATCTCCAATGGAGACTGGCTATAAATGGCTGCCGGGCTGTAGTAGTTATGGTTCCAAGCTGTACGTGTCATAATAGAGCCTTAATGACATCACCAGTCTGCTTCAACTGTCAGACATCCAGGGTTATTGCATACAGTCTTTCTATCAATCTATCAATCTATCTATCTATCTATCTGTTTCTGTGTATAGATAAATATCTATATAAATATATAGAAATACATATATATCGATATATATTTTTATGGATTTCTTCCCAAATATATGGATGTATACATATATAGATATATAGTCATGTAAGGCTGAAGAAAAGACGTGCCGAGCGTTTAATTTCTTCAGCCTATGATGCGTTTTATTTTCATTCTTCTCAGTATTGCTATTGTTATCCCAGGAGACGGCTATTATAAGCCATAAGAGGTGTAAGCGAATCTTCCTGATTTTAGGGAAAGGGTCAAGCAACGGTTTCAAGAATGCAACACTGCACTGTGGGTGCCCGCAGAAACCTGCCAGCACCTGTGCCTTGTGCATGAATGTCACGTCGCCTCAAGCAGTACAAGGCCGCGTTGCAGGCAAAACCTTATTCGGGTACAAGCAAGAGTTGCAGGCAGCTAACCAATCCCCCCCTTATTTACACTTTGCTTGCCTGCCTGCTGTGGATTATTCCTGGGGTTTTCCCCAGCGCGCAACATTGTATCCACTGAGCATCTGCGTGCGGTAGAAACTGTTGGAAGCAAAACCACAGACCAGCTCATATGCCAACTCCACTCCATATCGCTTAGGACTGTGCTACTACCCAAGATGGAAACATTGGTCAGGCACAACGTGATCGTGCTCTTGAGTTAGAATGCATCCTGAGGACTGGCTTGTGTTCCAGGTATCGTTTATACTAGGGCATTGCAACCAACCTGCGTGACCCACAATCAAAGCCAGTTGATAAGTGTCAAGCCCCTGATTCATGCTTGAAAGCAGACAGCAGCTGACGGCAATGATCAGTGAATGCACAGTGCCGGGCCTCTCTGCCATTTCGTGCGCCAGCGTTCAGACATAAGGCCTTGCCCATAAGCCTTCCTCAACCTACAAAAACTGAACCTACCTGCCTGCCTATGTACCTACCTTATTCTTATCCATGGAAGAACTGAGCCGACCTTTTCATAAATGGTGGCAGCAGCGACCAATCAGATTTTGTAGGCCGCCGTTTCCCCCTTAGGGTGACTACTCACTACAGTTTTTTTTCACTGCGAAATTCGCAGCGTTTTTTTTTTTCCTGCAGGGGTCTATGGGACTTGTAATGTTAAAATCGCGATTTTGCGGTAAATTGCGATTTTGCGTGATTTCGATTTTAACATTACAAGTCCCATAGACCCCTGCAGAAAAAAAACTGCTACGAATTTCGCAGTGAAAAAAAAACCTGTAGTGGGTAGTCACCCTTATGGGCTGAATAAAACAGCCATTCTGTGGAACATACAATTTGTCCGGCTGCTGTGGCGTCTTGGGAAGATAGGCCAGTACATTTCTGCCCACTTCCATCTCCAATGGAGACTGGCTATAAATGGCTGCCGTGCTGTAGTATTTATGCTTCCAAGCTGTACGTGTCATAATAGAGTCTTAATGACATCACCAGTCAGCTTCAACTGTCAGACATCCAGGGTTATTGCATACAGTCTTTCTATCAATCTATCTATCTATCTATCTATCTGTTTCTGTGTATAGATAAATATCTATATAAATATATAGAAATACATATATATCGATATATATTTTTATGGATTTCTTCCCAAATATATGGATGTATACATATATAGATATATAGTCATGTAAGGCTGAAGAAAAGACGTGCCGAGCGTTTAATTTCTTCAGCCTATGATGCGTTTTATTTTCATTCTTCTCAGTATTGCTATTGTTATCCCAGGAGACGGCTATTATAAGCCATAAGAGGTGTAAGCGAATCTTCCTGATTTTAGGGAAAGGGTCAAGCAACGGTTTCAAGAATGCAACACTGCACTGTGGGTGCCCGCAGAAACCTGCCAGCACCTGTGCCTTGTGCATGAATGTCACGTCGCCTCAAGCAGTACAAGGCCGCGTTGCAGGCAAAACCTTATTCGGGTACAAGCAAGAGTTGCAGGCAGCTAACCAATCCCCCCCTTATTTACACTTTGCTTGCCTGCCTGCTGTGGATTATTCCTGGGGTTTTCCCCAGCGCGCAACATTGTATCCACTGAGCATCTGCGTGCGGTAGAAACTGTTGGAAGCAAAACCACAGACCAGCTCATATGCCAACTCCACTCCATATCGCTTAGGACTGTGCTACTACCCAAGATGGAAACATTGGTCAGGCACAACGTGATCGTGCTCTTGAGTTAGAATGCATCCTGAGGACTGGCTTGTGTTCCAGGTATCGTTTATACTAGGGCATTGCAACCAACCTGCGTGACCCACAATCAAAGCCAGTTGATAAGTGTCAAGCCCCTGATTCATGCTTGAAAGCAGACAGCAGCTGACGGCAATGATCAGTGAATGCACAGTGCCGGGCCTCTCTGCCATTTCGTGCGCCAGCGTTCAGACATAAGGCCTTGCCCATAAGCCTTCCTCAACCTACAAAAACTGAACCTACCTGCCTGCCTATGTACCTACCTTATTCTTATCCATGGAAGAACTGAGCCGACCTTTTCATAAATGGTGGCAGCAGCGACCAATCAGATTTTGTAGGCCGCCGTTTCCCCCTTAGGGTGACTACTCACTACAGTTTTTTTTCACTGCGAAATTCGCAGCGTTTTTTTTTTTCCTGCAGGGGTCTATGGGACTTGTAATGTTAAAATCGCGATTTTGCGGTAAATTGCGATTTTGCGTGATTTCGATTTTAACATTACAAGTCCCATAGACCCCTGCAGAAAAAAAACTGCTACGAATTTCGCAGTGAAAAAAAAACCTGTAGTGGGTAGTCACCCTTATGGGCTGAATAAAACAGCCATTCTGTGGAACATACAATTTGTCCGGCTGCTGTGGCGTCTTGGGAAGATAGGCCAGTACATTTCTGCCCACTTCCATCTCCAATGGAGACTGGCTATAAATGGCTGCCGTGCTGTAGTATTTATGCTTCCAAGCTGTACGTGTCATAATAGAGTCTTAATGACATCACCAGTCAGCTTCAACTGTCAGACATCCAGGGTTATTGCATACAGTCTTTCTATCAATCTATCTATCAATCTATCTATCTATCTATCTATCTGTTTCTGTGTATAGATAAATATCTATATAAATATATAGAAATACATATATATCGATATATATTTTTATGGATTTCTTCCCAAATATATGGATGTATACATATATAGATATATAGTCATGTAAGGCTGAAGAAAAGACGTGCCGAGCGTTTAATTTCTTCAGCCTATGATGCGTTTTATTTTCATTCTTCTCAGTATTGCTATTGTTATCCCAGGAGACGGCTATTATAAGCCATAAGAGGTGTAAGCGAATCTTCCTGATTTTAGGGAAAGGGTCAAGCAACGGTTTCAAGAATGCAACACTGCACTGTGGGTGCCCGCAGAAACCTGCCAGCACCTGTGCCTTGTGCATGAATGTCACGTCGCCTCAAGCAGTACAAGGCCGCGTTGCAGGCAAAACCTTATTCGGGTACAAGCAAGAGTTGCAGGCAGCTAACCAATCCCCCCCTTATTTACACTTTGCTTGCCTGCCTGCTGTGGATTATTCCTGGGGTTTTCCCCAGCGCGCAACATTGTATCCACTGAGCATCTGCGTGCGGTAGAAACTGTTGGAAGCAAAACCACAGACCAGCTCATATGCCAACTCCACTCCATATCGCTTAGGACTGTGCTACTACCCAAGATGGAAACATTGGTCAGGCACAACGTGATCGTGCTCTTGAGTTAGAATGCATCCTGAGGACTGGCTTGTGTTCCAGGTATCGTTTATACTAGGGCATTGCAACCAACCTGCGTGACCCACAATCAAAGCCAGTTGATAAGTGTCAAGCCCCTGATTCATGCTTGAAAGCAGACAGCAGCTGACGGCAATGATCAGTGAATGCACAGTGCCGGGCCTCTCTGCCATTTCGTGCGCCAGCGTTCAGACATAAGGCCTTGCCCATAAGCCTTCCTCAACCTACAAAAACTGAACCTACCTGCCTGCCTATGTACCTACCTTATTCTTATCCATGGAAGAACTGAGCCGACCTTTTCATAAATGGTGGCAGCAGCGACCAATCAGATTTTGTAGGCCGCCGTTTCCCCCTTAGGGTGACTACTCACTACAGTTTTTTTTCACTGCGAAATTCGCAGCGTTTTTTTTTTTCCTGCAGGGGTCTATGGGACTTGTAATGTTAAAATCGCGATTTTGCGGTAAATTGCGATTTTGCGTGATTTCGATTTTAACATTACAAGTCCCATAGACCCCTGCAGAAAAAAAACTGCTACGAATTTCGCAGTGAAAAAAAAACCTGTAGTGGGTAGTCACCCTTATGGGCTGAATAAAACAGCCATTCTGTGGAACATACAATTTGTCCGGCTGCTGTGGCGTCTTGGGAAGATAGGCCAGTACATTTCTGCCCACTTCCATCTCCAATGGAGACTGGCTATAAATGGCTGCCGGGCTGTAGTAGTTATGGTTCCAAGCTGTACGTGTCATAATAGAGCCTTAATGACATCACCAGTCTGCTTCAACTGTCAGACATCCAGGGTTATTGCATACAGTCTTTCTATCAATCTATCTATCTATCTATCTATCTATCTATCTATCTATCTATCTATCTATCTATCTATCTATCTATCTATCTATCTATCTATCTGTCTGTTTCTGTGTATAGATAAATATCTATATAAATATATATCGATATATATTTTTATGGATTTCTACCCAAATATATGGATGTATACATATATAGATATATAGTCATGTAAGGCTGAAGAAAAGACGTGCCGAGCGTTTAATTTCTTCAGCCTATGATGCGTTTTATTTTCATTCTTCTCAGTATTGCTATTGTTATCCCAGGAGACGGCTATTATAAGCCATAAGAGGTGTAAGCGAATCTTCCTGATTTTAGGGAAAGGGTCAAGCAACGGTTTCAAGAATGCAACACTGCACTGTGGGTGCCCGCAGAAACCTGCCAGCACCTGTGCCTTGTGCATGAATGTCACGTCGCCTCAAGCAGTACAAGGCCGCGTTGCAGGCAAAACCTTATTCGGGTACAAGCAAGAGTTGCAGGCAGCTAACCAATCCCCCCCTTATTTACACTTTGCTTGCCTGCCTGCTGTGGATTATTCCTGGGGTTTTCCCCAGCGCGCAACATTGTATCCACTGAGCATCTGCGTGCGGTAGAAACTGTTGGAAGCAAAACCACAGACCAGCTCATATGCCAACTCCACTCCATATCGCTTAGGACTGTGCTACTACCCAAGATGGAAACATTGGTCAGGCACAACGTGATCGTGCTCTTGAGTTAGAATGCATCCTGAGGACTGGCTTGTGTTCCAGGTATCGTTTATACTAGGGCATTGCAACCAACCTGCGTGACCCACAATCAAAGCCAGTTGATAAGTGTCAAGCCCCTGATTCATGCTTGAAAGCAGACAGCAGCTGACGGCAATGATCAGTGAATGCACAGTGCCGGGCCTCTCTGCCATTTCGTGCGCCAGCGTTCAGACATAAGGCCTTGCCCATAAGCCTTCCTCAACCTACAAAAACTGAACCTACCTGCCTGCCTATGTACCTACCTTATTCTTATCCATGGAAGAACTGAGCCGACCTTTTCATAAATGGTGGCAGCAGCGACCAATCAGATTTTGTAGGCCGCCGTTTCCCCCTTAGGGTGACTACTCACTACAGTTTTTTTTCACTGCGAAATTCGCAGCGTTTTTTTTTTTCCTGCAGGGGTCTATGGGACTTGTAATGTTAAAATCGCGATTTTGCGGTAAATTGCGATTTTGCGTGATTTCGATTTTAACATTACAAGTCCCATAGACCCCTGCAGAAAAAAAACTGCTACGAATTTCGCAGTGAAAAAAAAACCTGTAGTGGGTAGTCACCCTTATGGGCTGAATAAAACAGCCATTCTGTGGAACATACAATTTGTCCGGCTGCTGTGGCGTCTTGGGAAGATAGGCCAGTACATTTCTGCCCACTTCCATCTCCAATGGAGACTGGCTATAAATGGCTGCCGTGCTGTAGTATTTATGCTTCCAAGCTGTACGTGTCATAATAGAGTCTTAATGACATCACCAGTCAGCTTCAACTGTCAGACATCCAGGGTTATTGCATACAGTCTTTCTATCAATCTATCTATCTATCTATCTATCTGTTTCTGTGTATAGATAAATATCTATATAAATATATAGAAATACATATATATCGATATATATTTTTATGGATTTCTTCCCAAATATATGGATGTATACATATATAGATATATAGTCATGTAAGGCTGAAGAAAAGACGTGCCGAGCGTTTAATTTCTTCAGCCTATGATGCGTTTTATTTTCATTCTTC
The DNA here is from genome assembly GCF_035609145.1 of Eleutherodactylus coqui. Lineage (NCBI taxonomy): Eukaryota > Metazoa > Chordata > Amphibia > Anura > Eleutherodactylidae > Eleutherodactylus > Eleutherodactylus coqui. The sequence continues at coordinate 30,290 of NW_027102370.1, forward strand.
TCAGTATTGCTATTGTTATCCCAGGAGACGGCTATTATAAGCCATAAGAGGTGTAAGCGAATCTTCCTGATTTTAGGGAAAGGGTCAAGCAACGGTTTCAAGAATGCAACACTGCACTGTGGGTGCCCGCAGAAACCTGCCAGCACCTGTGCCTTGTGCATGAATGTCACGTCGCCTCAAGCAGTACAAGGCCGCGTTGCAGGCAAAACCTTATTCGGGTACAAGCAAGAGTTGCAGGCAGCTAACCAATCCCCCCCTTATTTACACTTTGCTTGCCTGCCTGCTGTGGATTATTCCTGGGGTTTTCCCCAGCGCGCAACATTGTATCCACTGAGCATCTGCGTGCGGTAGAAACTGTTGGAAGCAAAACCACAGACCAGCTCATATGCCAACTCCACTCCATATCGCTTAGGACTGTGCTACTACCCAAGATGGAAACATTGGTCAGGCACAACGTGATCGTGCTCTTGAGTTAGAATGCATCCTGAGGACTGGCTTGTGTTCCAGGTATCGTTTATACTAGGGCATTGCAACCAACCTGCGTGACCCACAATCAAAGCCAGTTGATAAGTGTCAAGCCCCTGATTCATGCTTGAAAGCAGACAGCAGCTGACGGCAATGATCAGTGAATGCACAGTGCCGGGCCTCTCTGCCATTTCGTGCGCCAGCGTTCAGACATAAGGCCTTGCCCATAAGCCTTCCTCAACCTACAAAAACTGAACCTACCTGCCTGCCTATGTACCTACCTTATTCTTATCCATGGAAGAACTGAGCCGACCTTTTCATAAATGGTGGCAGCAGCGACCAATCAGATTTTGTAGGCCGCCGTTTCCCCCTTAGGGTGACTACTCACTACAGTTTTTTTTCACTGCGAAATTCGCAGCGTTTTTTTTTTTCCTGCAGGGGTCTATGGGACTTGTAATGTTAAAATCGCGATTTTGCGGTAAATTGCGATTTTGCGTGATTTCGATTTTAACATTACAAGTCCCATAGACCCCTGCAGAAAAAAAACTGCTACGAATTTCGCAGTGAAAAAAAAACCTGTAGTGGGTAGTCACCCTTATGGGCTGAATAAAACAGCCATTCTGTGGAACATACAATTTGTCCGGCTGCTGTGGCGTCTTGGGAAGATAGGCCAGTACATTTCTGCCCACTTCCATCTCCAATGGAGACTGGCTATAAATGGCTGCCGTGCTGTAGTATTTATGCTTCCAAGCTGTACGTGTCATAATAGAGTCTTAATGACATCACCAGTCAGCTTCAACTGTCAGACATCCAGGGTTATTGCATACAGTCTTTCTATCAATCTATCTATCAATCTATCTATCTATCTATCTATCTGTTTCTGTGTATAGATAAATATCTATATAAATATATAGAAATACATATATATCGATATATATTTTTATGGATTTCTTCCCAAATATATGGATGTATACATATATAGATATATAGTCATGTAAGGCTGAAGAAAAGACGTGCCGAGCGTTTAATTTCTTCAGCCTATGATGCGTTTTATTTTCATTCTTCTCAGTATTGCTATTGTTATCCCAGGAGACGGCTATTATAAGCCATAAGAGGTGTAAGCGAATCTTCCTGATTTTAGGGAAAGGGTCAAGCAACGGTTTCAAGAATGCAACACTGCACTGTGGGTGCCCGCAGAAACCTGCCAGCACCTGTGCCTTGTGCATGAATGTCACGTCGCCTCAAGCAGTACAAGGCCGCGTTGCAGGCAAAACCTTATTCGGGTACAAGCAAGAGTTGCAGGCAGCTAACCAATCCCCCCCTTATTTACACTTTGCTTGCCTGCCTGCTGTGGATTATTCCTGGGGTTTTCCCCAGCGCGCAACATTGTATCCACTGAGCATCTGCGTGCGGTAGAAACTGTTGGAAGCAAAACCACAGACCAGCTCATATGCCAACTCCACTCCATATCGCTTAGGACTGTGCTACTACCCAAGATGGAAACATTGGTCAGGCACAACGTGATCGTGCTCTTGAGTTAGAATGCATCCTGAGGACTGGCTTGTGTTCCAGGTATCGTTTATACTAGGGCATTGCAACCAACCTGCGTGACCCACAATCAAAGCCAGTTGATAAGTGTCAAGCCCCTGATTCATGCTTGAAAGCAGACAGCAGCTGACGGCAATGATCAGTGAATGCACAGTGCCGGGCCTCTCTGCCATTTCGTGCGCCAGCGTTCAGACATAAGGCCTTGCCCATAAGCCTTCCTCAACCTACAAAAACTGAACCTACCTGCCTGCCTATGTACCTACCTTATTCTTATCCATGGAAGAACTGAGCCGACCTTTTCATAAATGGTGGCAGCAGCGACCAATCAGATTTTGTAGGCCGCCGTTTCCCCCTTAGGGTGACTACTCACTACAGTTTTTTTTCACTGCGAAATTCGCAGCGTTTTTTTTTTTCCTGCAGGGGTCTATGGGACTTGTAATGTTAAAATCGCGATTTTGCGGTAAATTGCGATTTTGCGTGATTTCGATTTTAACATTACAAGTCCCATAGACCCCTGCAGAAAAAAAACTGCTACGAATTTCGCAGTGAAAAAAAAACCTGTAGTGGGTAGTCACCCTTATGGGCTGAATAAAACAGCCATTCTGTGGAACATACAATTTGTCCGGCTGCTGTGGCGTCTTGGGAAGATAGGCCAGTACATTTCTGCCCACTTCCATCTCCAATGGAGACTGGCTATAAATGGCTGCCGGGCTGTAGTAGTTATGGTTCCAAGCTGTACGTGTCATAATAGAGCCTTAATGACATCACCAGTCTGCTTCAACTGTCAGACATCCAGGGTTATTGCATACAGTCTTTCTATCAATCTATCTATCTATCTATCTATCTATCTATCTATCTATCTATCTATCTATCTATCTATCTGTCTGTTTCTGTGTATAGATAAATATCTATATAAATATATATCGATATATATTTTTATGGATTTCTACCCAAATATATGGATGTATACATATATAGATATATAGTCATGTAAGGCTGAAGAAAAGACGTGCCGAGCGTTTAATTTCTTCAGCCTATGATGCGTTTTATTTTCATTCTTCTCAGTATTGCTATTGTTATCCCAGGAGACGGCTATTATAAGCCATAAGAGGTGTAAGCGAATCTTCCTGATTTTAGGGAAAGGGTCAAGCAACGGTTTCAAGAATGCAACACTGCACTGTGGGTGCCCGCAGAAACCTGCCAGCACCTGTGCCTTGTGCATGAATGTCACGTCGCCTCAAGCAGTACAAGGCCGCGTTGCAGGCAAAACCTTATTCGGGTACAAGCAAGAGTTGCAGGCAGCTAACCAATCCCCCCCTTATTTACACTTTGCTTGCCTGCCTGCTGTGGATTATTCCTGGGGTTTTCCCCAGCGCGCAACATTGTATCCACTGAGCATCTGCGTGCGGTAGAAACTGTTGGAAGCAAAACCACAGACCAGCTCATATGCCAACTCCACTCCATATCGCTTAGGACTGTGCTACTACCCAAGATGGAAACATTGGTCAGGCACAACGTGATCGTGCTCTTGAGTTAGAATGCATCCTGAGGACTGGCTTGTGTTCCAGGTATCGTTTATACTAGGGCATTGCAACCAACCTGCGTGACCCACAATCAAAGCCAGTTGATAAGTGTCAAGCCCCTGATTCATGCTTGAAAGCAGACAGCAGCTGACGGCAATGATCAGTGAATGCACAGTGCCGGGCCTCTCTGCCATTTCGTGCGCCAGCGTTCAGACATAAGGCCTTGCCCATAAGCCTTCCTCAACCTACAAAAACTGAACCTACCTGCCTGCCTATGTACCTACCTTATTCTTATCCATGGAAGAACTGAGCCGACCTTTTCATAAATGGTGGCAGCAGCGACCAATCAGATTTTGTAGGCCGCCGTTTCCCCCTTAGGGTGACTACTCACTACAGTTTTTTTTCACTGCGAAATTCGCAGCGTTTTTTTTTTTCCTGCAGGGGTCTATGGGACTTGTAATGTTAAAATCGCGATTTTGCGGTAAATTGCGATTTTGCGTGATTTCGATTTTAACATTACAAGTCCCATAGACCCCTGCAGAAAAAAAACTGCTACGAATTTCGCAGTGAAAAAAAAACCTGTAGTGGGTAGTCACCCTTATGGGCTGAATAAAACAGCCATTCTGTGGAACATACAATTTGTCCGGCTGCTGTGGCGTCTTGGGAAGATAGGCCAGTACATTTCTGCCCACTTCCATCTCCAATGGAGACTGGCTATAAATGGCTGCCGTGCTGTAGTATTTATGCTTCCAAGCTGTACGTGTCATAATAGAGTCTTAATGACATCACCAGTCAGCTTCAACTGTCAGACATCCAGGGTTATTGCATACAGTCTTTCTATCAATCTATCTATCAATCTATCTATCTATCTATCTATCTGTTTCTGTGTATAGATAAATATCTATATAAATATATAGAAATACATATATATCGATATATATTTTTATGGATTTCTTCCCAAATATATGGATGTATACATATATAGATATATAGTCATGTAAGGCTGAAGAAAAGACGTGCCGAGCGTTTAATTTCTTCAGCCTATGATGCGTTTTATTTTCATTCTTCTCAGTATTGCTATTGTTATCCCAGGAGACGGCTATTATAAGCCATAAGAGGTGTAAGCGAATCTTCCTGATTTTAGGGAAAGGGTCAAGCAACGGTTTCAAGAATGCAACACTGCACTGTGGGTGCCCGCAGAAACCTGCCAGCACCTGTGCCTTGTGCATGAATGTCACGTCGCCTCAAGCAGTACAAGGCCGCGTTGCAGGCAAAACCTTATTCGGGTACAAGCAAGAGTTGCAGGCAGCTAACCAATCCCCCCCTTATTTACACTTTGCTTGCCTGCCTGCTGTGGATTATTCCTGGGGTTTTCCCCAGCGCGCAACATTGTATCCACTGAGCATCTGCGTGCGGTAGAAACTGTTGGAAGCAAAACCACAGACCAGCTCATATGCCAACTCCACTCCATATCGCTTAGGACTGTGCTACTACCCAAGATGGAAACATTGGTCAGGCACAACGTGATCGTGCTCTTGAGTTAGAATGCATCCTGAGGACTGGCTTGTGTTCCAGGTATCGTTTATACTAGGGCATTGCAACCAACCTGCGTGACCCACAATCAAAGCCAGTTGATAAGTGTCAAGCCCCTGATTCATGCTTGAAAGCAGACAGCAGCTGACGGCAATGATCAGTGAA